>NC_134403.1:239202977-239362977 GCF_038048845.1 Mixophyes fleayi
ACAGTTATCTGTAATGTCTTAATGTCTTAATACACAACGCGGTCACTGGTGGATGTCAGAAGGGAATAGGATTATGGATGTTAATCTTGTTGTCCTCGATGTGTGTACAGCGATATTGTGCAATTACCTGGGGATGGTAGTTAATGCGCTCACACTGCCATAATCAAGGATGCTGCAGCTCCCAGATCGGGTCTCATTGTCTGTAGTGTCCTGATGCGTACCTTTGGCTGCTGCTGGCGGTGAGGTAGTGGACCGTGAAGTTGTGTGTGGTATGGTTCCCCTGTGCAAGCGCTATGCGCTCCATATCGGGCTCCGTTTCAGAATGTACTGGCGCTGAGTAGACATGACCTCGGCACAAATTTAGTGCTCTGGAGGAGGTACATCGATGATGTCCTCTTCATTTGGAAAGGCGACTCCTGCTCTCTCGCCACTTTCCTAGACTACATTAATGACAACGACAGGAACATAAAATTCACGTCACAAACAAGCAAACACCAAATAACATTGACTTGACTTGGAAATCCTCATACAAAAAAATCCATCATCACCAGAACTGTCTACAAGAAGGTTGACGTCAACAGCTACATTTTGGCATCCAGTCAACACCATCCCAACTGGTTATCTAGCATCCCTCTAGGACAATTCACCGTCATACGGAGGAACTGCACCAACACGCAGGACTACGAAACACAAGGGAGAGCACTCCAATCACAGTTCCTCAGTAAGGCATACAACAAAGATTTGGTTGAACAAGCCTTCACCAAAGTGAGGGAGTTAGACAGAAACACCCTTATCATGCACAAAGAAACAAAACCACCCGATACCTTGAACAATGAAATATATTTTATAACCCAATATTCCTCATCAGCCAACAAAATAACCAGAGCAGTCAAGAAACATTGGAAAATCCTCCTCAAGGACCCCATTCTACACCATGTGTTACCACCACACCCCAAAGTCATTTTCAAAAAGGCACCAAGCCTCAACAGAGTTCTAGTACGTTATCACATCCCCCCAGCAACCCTAAGGCAAACAGTCATTGACTCATCCACACCCAGTGGCTTCTACCATTGCGGACACTGTGTAGGATGCAAAAATCTCAACAACAAAACCACCAAACCAACCACTTCTTCCATTCCCAGACCACTGCTAAGGAGTTTCACATATACCAATTCCTCTCCTGCAATAGCACTCGCATCATATATCTGCTAGAGTGCACATGCAAGCTGCAATACATAGGACGCACCATTAGGTCCCTGAAATTCAGAATTAGTGAACACATCCGTAATATAAAGAAAGGATACCCCCTCCACAGCGTATCAGACCATTTCCGCACAATACATAACTCCAACCCTGAAGGCCTTAAATTCCTGGCCATCAAACAAGTGAAGAAAAACTGGAGAGGGGGGGACTCCATCAGACAAATGAACAGAGAAGAGGCAAGTTGGAGTTACAAACTGAAAACATTAACCCCTAATGGCCTGAATATAGACTTCGGCATGAAGTCCATATTGGATCTTTAATGCACCTCCCCATGCCTTTTCTGTCTTCACATAGGCAGCAACATGCCACACCACTTAATGCATTTATGTATGTATCCCATGGTCACAATTACCACAACCCCCCTCCCTCCCAGGCACTCTGCTGCACCTTACATTACCCGCTTCCTAGGATTCGCCCCTTTCACCACCATAACCACCACCACCCACGTAGTCAACCAATCCCCATCTTGCACTCCGTAGAGATTCTAATCGCTCACACAAAGCCCCACCATCCGTTACACCCACTCTATACTTGGCCAGTACACAGCATCTTCCCTGGTCAGCTTCAGCCTTTCGCTGCCAGATTAGAATCACTCCACGTCCCTGGACACACCTACGTGTTCAGCCAATCCCCATCCTTACACTTCAAGCAATCAGGTAAAAGGCCGGGCTCTACAAACTCACCACTCACCAAACTCTGTTACTCCTTGAAAAAGTCCGTTCCTGGACAAAACGCATTGGAGCCACACACACACACACAGACACAAACACACACACACACACACACACCTTCACCATGCAGATTCATTTCTTCCTCTGAGTACCGGCTACCGCGCACACGTGGCTTGCAGCACCAGCACATCCCGAAACGGAGCCCGATACGGAGCGCATAGCGCTTGCACAGGGGAACCATACCACACACAATGTCACGGTCCACTACCTCACCGCCAGCAGCAGCCAGAGGTACGCATCAGGACACTACAGACAATGAGACCCGATCTGGGAGCTGCAGCATGCTCGATTATGACAGTGTGAGCGCATTAACTACCATCCCCAGGTAATTGCACAATATCGCTGTACACACACCGAGGACAACAAGATTAACATCCATATTCTTATTCCCTTCTGACATCCACCAGTGACGTGTTGTGTATTAAGACATATAGGGGTATATTTAAGAAGTCATGGTAGTGCACTATCGTGCACTTACCATGTAAATTAGGCCACGATGTCTCCTACGCAAATTTATTAAAGGTGCATCGCAGTAGATATCATGGATAACTGCTGCTTTGCACTCCTCATCATTTTTGCGAGCAGTCACCATACAACAGTATGGTGACTGCTCTGGCCGCAATCTAACAAGGCCCCGAAATTTATTTTTTTTTCTGGAACTTGTCTTGATAATGTACGCCAGCTTCATAACTGAGAAATCTCAGTGCTGTCAGCTCTGCTGAAGAGCAGAGCTGGACAGCGCATGTGTGGAGGGATCATGTGATCCCTCCCTGTCAATCACCGCTCGCTCTCTGCAACTATAGTTGCATGCGCAATTGCTGAAAGAAGAAGAGTGAAGAGAACGAGGAGGTGATCCAGGGACATCGCGTTCCGAAGAGGCGGGTAAGTATGATTTTTTTTTATCACAGAAACAGCAGTTTTTCGGAACTGCTGTTTCTGTGCTGGGTTGTACATAAATGTGAGAAATAGTTCAATCCTTATCATTGCGATAAGGATTGAAAACTATTTTTCACTTTATGTTTATATTGATAAATGTGCCCGTAAGACATTACAGATAACTGTCTGCCTACACACAGACTACTGTTGATCTGCCCTTCGGCAGTGACATTATACTGCTCAATCCGCCAATCATCACCACTATTATTATCGCCACTGTTATTACCATTATTGTCATTATTGCTATCACTGTCTTTACCGTTCTATTACTGTTTTTGCTTTTGCTTTTGTTACACCATTGCTCTTGTCTCACTAACCGTACTGATTTTGGGCGTTAACCATACAACCAAACACCTCATGATCTCCACGCATTAGTGAATCACACGCTACTCACTATCCAACCTATCTCCTATCAGTACCCATCCTTACTATACTCAAGCTACAGCAGCCACCTCTTTGCTCCCGTTTTGCCTTTCTAAACATAGAGAGGAACAGCGGGAAGATATGTCTCTGTCTGCATACAGACCGAGACATACTCCTTTTTACTGCATATGCGCAGTACGGAAAGCCACATTTTATGCTTCCGTTTCGGACTTATGTCTGAATTTACATAAGGCCCTATATATGTATAGGTGCAACACATGAAAAGCATATAGAAAGCGTGTTAAGGACACATTTACAAACTTGTCTAAAGCAATCATTGTTTTTTTTACACATTTTCATGTGCATGTGTATGAATTATTAAGGCTAAGGTGAATGCCAGGTGTGTCTGCTGTTTGTGATGCTTTGGAAACAATGTTCATAATTTAACCAATTAAAAACCACTGGATGGTGACTTTGTGGCTGTGACTGGATCACTATTAAATAACTTTTGGTAAAAATTTATTTAAAGCGAATAGCGCAGGGCACTTATTTATGTAATTGCATTTGCACTTATTCTTGTTTAGTGTAAGATAGGAAATTGTTATTTCTGAGACCAGGGGAGAAATTTGTCTCTGTTTAACCTTGCTATAGGATATGCCTATTAATGATGCATATAACTGATACAATAGGCCTTTGTGGATGGAGGTCTTGTGTGTATTGGGATGTATTTAGTATGGAAGTGTCATTGTTTAGGATTTGTAAAGTTGCTTGTGGAAACCTGAAATTAGGACATGTGCAAGAAAGTCTGAAAGCAGAAAGTGCTAATGAAGTTTTGTGATGAAGTGTCATGCCTGCTCTGGCCAAAGACCTCATCAGGGGGTCGTTACTGTTTGACCTTTGACAGAGTGAATTTCATAGATAAGTGTAAATTTTGTTAGCCTTGAAATGTATGTAAATTCATGGTTGTGTCAATAGAGTATATCCTGTTTCTAAAAATAGACTATTTCTGTATAAAAGAGGAGCTCTGTGAGCATATAATTGTTCTTCTGAATTGTCACCTGACCTGATCATACTGGGACCTACCACCAGTGTGTGTGAGCAATAAACATCTTGCTTCAAAGACCTGCTTGGAATCATCTTCAATATGGCTATTTTCCTGTGATCTACAGATTAGACCCTAAAATCTAATCCATTCTCTGGCTGTCTCTGCGGTTTGGACCCAAGCTATTCCAGTGCCAACGCTCTGCGCTACCCATCAGCCCTGGTTAGTGTGATAGGCCAGGGGGGATCCATTCACAGCAACCCGGATCCATAGTAAGAGGTCCAGAGTTACCAGCCAGGTACACCAGCAAGGAGACACGCTAGCAGCGTCAGTGACCCAGAAGGAACGTGGTTCTGTGTGCCATAGAAGGAGCTCAGTGGTGGCAGCAGGCCCCTCCTACTGCGGCAGGAGGGGCGTATTCGAAATAACGAAAGGGAACAGTGGCAAAGTAAGCCCAGCCGGTTCCCAGCAACAACAGACAGGGTGGCATAGGCGGTCCATCCTGTCACAGTGGCTCTATCCCTTCTGTTGCCTTTGGAATGGGTGTCAGTGATAGCCTCAGGTTTTCATTACTATGCCAGGGAACTATTTTTGGTTATGTTCCCAGTTTGCAGTCAAGTGAAAGATCTTCTTGGAGCTTAGTCCTCTCTCCTGGGTGTCCAGGACGTCTCCCAAAACAGGAGTGTAGGCAACTATGCTATAATGACACATTAGACAATGTCCAGAAAGTAGGACAGGAATTCATACAACAGTAAAAAGAGGAATGTTCCCTACCCTTACCAGCTTACAATCTAAATGGTATATGGGAAAACAGAAATACACTAGAGAGAATTGTAAATGCAATATTAAACACAATTGCATACAGGAGCATTATTCAATGCTGTAGGTCTCTTTGGGTATGTCTTTAAGGAAGTGAGTCTTCAACTGTGACTTGAAACAGGCGATAAAACTTGCATAGCATTGATAAGCATTCCAAAGGCAGGGAGTAGTAAGTGAAAAGTACAAAAAAAATACATAAAGAACATATACTTATGACCGGCGCTAATATGAAATACAGGGACACTTATAAATGTACATCAATGTTAGATGACACTAGTAAATGTCAAGTCTTTCTAAAATGTTTCTTCATTATATCCAAACCAATGAAGGAGGCGATCAGGTCGCCAAAAATATTCATGCAGCGATAGTAAATAATACTGATCAATCGAGGACCACAACAATGGATGATGGAGAGTCACTATTTCTTTCTCATATATTCCTGTGACGTAATATGTTGGGGAAGAGAAGAGATCACAGAAGAAAGATGGTGCAGACTGTTATAAATGCAATGTATATTCGTAATTCTCGTGTTTTTTTAACATGCAACACCTCACATCACCCAGTGGTAATTTCCAAGGTCCCCCCTTACAAGAGTTATATCCAATCACTGGCATGTAATAAAGGATGTATAATATGTCATGGAACTCCTCCTTCTTAGTGCACCTCACTGATTAACACAACTGCACGCATGAAAAATTGTGTGTGTATATGAGTCCTTAGGATTTCACCTTACCTGCCCTCTAACTTTTGAAGATGCATTATATTCATTGTGGTTATAAAACTAGTTTTGTCTGAGCTCTCTCGATAGCAGTTATCAAGTGATTTTATTTTCTGTCTGCTTGAATCATACTTGCCAACTTCTTATAGTTGGTGTCAAAGAGCTGCCGTGGGGAGGTGGGCGTGCAGGGGCGGGATTCAGAAAATCGTTTTATTTTTTTGCCCCGCCCCCGTGATGTAATGACGCAAACGCGTCATTTCACAGTGGGGGTGGGGCCAAATGCCGCAATTCCCTGAGAATCGCTGCATTTTACATCTAATTCTGCCCACTTCACTAGGAAGTGGGCAAATGCGGGAGGCTGCAATACTCTCCCGGGAAACCCACCCGGAATCTGGGAGTTTCCAGGACATTCTGGGAGAGTTGGCAAGTATGGCTTGAATGACTCGGAGGACAAAACAAACAGATACTGAGTCATAAGTATGTTACTACGGTCAGCTTTCTCCTATTTATTATATTATGACATTGACCTGAGCAATCCTTGTTAGTGAAGGCAAGAAACTGACCTGTTGGATAAAACACATGAACATGTCTGCTAAATATTGTAACTATAAATAATATTATTCTAATAAGTGTCGTACTGAAGGTCTCCCAGCTATGTCACTGCGCTGTACATTGCAAGCTGGGAGGCGTTCAGTACGACACTTATTGGATTGCATAGAATAATATTATTATTATTAAGGATTGCTCAGGTCAATGTCCTAATATAATAAATAGGAGAAAGCTGACCGTTTATTGAAGAAACATTTTAGAAAGACTTGACATTTACTATTGTCATCTGCCATTGATGTACATTTATATGTGTCACTGTATTTTATATTTGCGCTGGACCTATGTATATGAGTTTTGACATAGGTGGCAGCTATTCGATTTTTTATTTTGGGTTTGAACTGGGACACCGCCTAAATTGTTTCCTTTGAGCAAGTGAAAAGTGCTTAATATGGGATTAAGCATCATAGTGAAAGGTGAAGAAAGATATTTGGAGAATGCAATAAGGATAAATTATCATCATCATCACCATTTATTTATATAGCGCCACTGATTCCGCAGCGCTGTACAGAGAACTCATACACGTCAGTCCCTGCCCCATTGGAGCTTACAGTCTAAATTCCCTAACACAGAGAGATAGACTAGGGTCAATTTGATGGCAGCCAATTAACCTACCAGTATGTTTTTGGAGTGTGGGAGGAAACTGGAGCACCTACATTCTAAGGGACAATGAGAGTTTGATACAGAAGGGTAAGTGCTACATACTGCATATTGGTCTAGCCAGAATGCAAAGGTAAAAAAGTGCTTCGTGGGCTATATGTTCCAGTCACAGGGTTGTTTTGTGTTGACTGTGTAGAGCAGGGGTGGCAAATCCGCGGCTCTTTGAATTCAAAATTGAAGCTCCTGGCCGGCTTTGTGATTTTCTGTGGCTGTCAGCAACGCTCCGGGTGCCAACAGCCACAGATCCGATAGCTCGGCTTACTGACAGCAGCCGCGTCATGTGACCTCCTCTGCATAACGCTGACAGGTAAGTAAAGGGCATGTGAGAGGCTGAATGGCAAGTGTGGGGCACATAGTGACTCTGAATGGCATGTATGGGGCACATGGTGATGCTTAATGGCATGTATGGGGCACGTGGTGAGGCTGAGTGGTATGTATGGGGCATGTGGGTGTTAGTACACCGACTTTTACCTGCCACATGTGAGCATCCCGGCCATCGCTATGACGACCAGGATGTCACTTCCAGTATCTTCGTCCCGGTTGCCAGGGCAAAAACCGGGATGCTGCAGTTCTCCTGCGCAGGTCTGTGTAGGGCCAGCCATTCATGGCTGTTTGATTATTTAGCAGCTGGCCACTCTGTTGTCCCATTGGCCAGTAGGGTCATTTATTAATTATGCAAGTCCTAGGTATACTTTCAGGGCTCTTCCCTGATTGGCTGTGAGTACTACTTAAGGCAGTGAGGACTGAGCCTCACTGCCGGTTATAGCGTCCTGTTCCAGTTCTGTGACCCTGATCTATTGCCTGTACCCGGATTCTGAACCTCTGCTAGTGACCCTGACCTACCGCCTGTCCCTGGATCCTGAACCTGTGCCTGTGACCTTAAACCTTTTGCCTGTACCTGACACACTCTCTAGTGCTCTGTCCAGTCCGTTGATCTCTGGCCTGCCGCTACACTGTGTGCTACCTCCTGTACCTGTGTGCTGTTGTGTTAGCATAAACTCATACTACTTTGAGCATAAGACCTGGGGGCATCCGAGTACCTGTGAGCGTAACCAGTCTCTACGGGAAAGGCGGCTGCTAAAGGTGAAGACCTCTTCTACCTGTTCTATGAGTTTATGCCGCACTGGTGGCCATAACAGTGGGGAGGCTGAGTGGTATGTATGGGGCATGTGTGGAGGCTGAGTGGCCCGTATGGGGCATGTGGGGAGGCTAAGTGGCATGTGTATCATGTGACCTTCTCTGCATAAAGCTGGGAGGTCACGGGCAGCATGGTGGCTAAGTGGTTAGCACTTCTGCCTTACAGCACTGGGGTCATGAGTTTGATTCCCGACCATGGTCTTATCTGTGAGGAATTTGTATGTTCTCCCCGTGTTTGTGTGTGTTTCCTCCCATACTCCATAAACAACATACTAGTAGGTTAATTAGCTGCTAACAAATTGACCTTATTCTGCGTGTCTGTGTGCGTGTGTTAGGGAGTTTAGATTGTAAGCCCCAATGGGGCAGGGACTGATGTGAGTTCTCTGTACAGCGCTGTGGAATTAGTGGCGCTATATAAATAAATGATGTGTGGGGAATGTGAGTAGATTAAATGGCATGTGGAGAGGTTGATGTGTATATCCGGAACACGTGGTTAGGTCTGTTGGGAATGAGAAGAGGTCTGAGGAGCATGTTGGCTATATATTTCCTTTTTTATCCCCACTTCAACAGTTCGCTCCACAGCGATTGTGAATATAGAAGCAGAGTGAGCTACTGTAGAGAGACTGTAAGTACCCTTTGAACCCTCCTCCAATGGACACACCAGCAAGATTAGAGTTGAGTTGACTTATTATTATTATGAACATTTTGGCAATATTGAATAATCTATATTTCACTTAGCAAGATATTGCAAATGATGTTATATTTTCAATATGTGAGCGTTATGTATGCGCATGTTTATGCAATGTATATTTAATGCACACATATATAAAAAGTAAAGTTGGCTCTTTGCCGTATCTATGGGTATTTTTTGGCTCTCAGGCTACGACTGTTTGGCTACCCCTGGTGTGGAGGGTGGTTGTATTTATGTCATGCCAATTTGAATAATAGTAAAAAAATACTCTGTATATTTGACCTCAGGTGTGTGCTGATACCACATACTTTTTGATGTGATGAATTTATCTAAGTGTATTAGAGAAGAGTATAGCTCATGGTAGCAAGATAAATGAGTATTACTAGTAGGGATGAGCGGGCTCGGATTCTCGCAATCCGAACACCTCCGAACAGTGCGGATCCGAGCCCAATCCGAGCACTGTTCGGGTATTCCCGCCGATCGCAAAACTAAAAACGAGGATTAACGGTCATAATCCCGCCATCGGATCTCGCAAGATCCGGATTCTTTATATTCCCCGCTTGCCGCCGCAATCTTCACTCGGGCATTGATCAGGGAAGAGGGAGGGTGTGTTAGGTGTCCTCTGTCCTGCTCTTTCTTGTGGTGCTGTCCTGTGCTGTGTCCTGCTAATGTTTTTTTATTTAAAACTTGCAACATAACATTACATATGAAACAATAAAACCAATAAACTTTACTAAAGGTGGCACCAACCTATATTAAAAAAGACCAACTGAAATCAAAGGCTGATTTGCCTAACTTAACCGAAAGTCCAGAAGGGCTATTTGCCCAATTCATAAGTCCAGTAAATATAAAAGGATAAAATCACATAAAACAAGAAGGTGCCACCATACAAACAACAAACCCAACTCATATACATCACCGTATCCCACTAAGAAGCAAGTTGTAGGTGCATGTAAGCCATACTTGAAAAAATTTTCCACCACACAAAATCTAATGGGGTGAAAGGACAGCAAGAGAAGCCACTTAGAAAGGAGAGGCACCAGACTTTGACCCCCTAAGGAGGTCTCAGACTCCGCCACAGCCTGAGCCAGTTAGCATTGGACATCTGGCGACCCTCCATGCCCCTCAATTTCCACACCTCGTGGAGAATATCTTCCACCACTACCTCACAGGGAAGGACTTTCTGCCGGATGGTGACCTGACACCGTGCGTTCCACGTGAAATACCTGACCACTAAACTGACTAAAAAAAGTGTACAGAAATCAAAAGCCCTCCACCTTGCCTTGAATGCCCCGTAGACCCATTCAGGGTAACTAAGCCCCGAAAGGCAGGGGATCCCCAGCGACCTGGAGACTCTTTTATAAACCTTTACATTAAAGGGACACTCGAGCAAGAAATGGTCCATAGTCTCCTCCACCCCTAGACACTCCTCTCGTGGGCAGCCACGATCATCAGCATTTCTGTGCTTAAGGTTCCCTCTTACATAAAGTCTCCCGTGAAAGGAGAGCCAGGCAATGTCCTGAAGCTTCAACGGGATTCTCCTCGAGTTAATCAAGGAAAGCCCCACCGAACTCACATCACCTGGGCAGTCTCTCAGTGACAGCGGAACCCAAAAGTGGGAGTGCAGGACTCTCTTCTCCAACTCCCTTCTAGAAGAGCTCCCAACTTCCCCCGCCCCTAAGCCCCAACGCCTTGTCACCTTCAATCCCAAGGAAACGTAGGTCGGGAGATACCCATGCCGGACCCGGAAACTCTTAACGGTGCCTCCCCCATACCATGCACTGAGGAAGGGATCCACCCATACCCTGAAGCCTCCCACCCACTGAGGAGGGGTCTCAACTAGGAGACTACTAAGGTGCAACTTCAGAAAGGTTGACATAAAGAACAGCACAGGGTTAATCATACCCAGGCCCCCATCCTTCCTCAGTCGGTAGGTTACAGCCCGCTTGACCAGATTCAGCCTATTCCCCCAGAGTAACTGGAAGAAAACTGCATAAACCCTAGACCATAAAGACTCCGGCAAAAGGCACACATAGCTGATGTACAGGAATACCGGGATCAGGAAGGTCTTGATCAGGTCCACCCTTTCCCGGAGAGAGTGTTTCCACCTCTTCCAGCTCACTACCTTCCGGGAAGCTTCCTCCAGCCTTAACTCCCAATTTTGCTTGGCATAATCACCAGGGCCGAAATGAATCCCTAAAATTTTGATCTTGTCACTCGCCCGGGGAAGACTGTCTGGAAGGTTGAATTCACAACCCTCCTCCCCCATCCAGAAAACTTTACTCTTTTCCTGGTTTACTAATGAGCCACTGGCCTCAGAATACCCACGGACCAGAGTCGTTACCTCCTCAGCTTCCGCGGAACTCGACAAGACAACAGTAACATCATCAGCGTAGGCCACTACCTTCAAGGGGCACTCCGGACCCAACAGCACACCTCCCAATGAGCTACCACCAACCCTTCTGACGAAGGGATCTATGGCAAACACATACAGGAGGGGGCTCAGGGGACAACCTTGTCTTACTCCAGAGCTGACCTCAAAGGACTGACCCACCCAACCATTCACAAGAGGGAAGCTCTCGGCTTGTCTATAAATGGTACGAGCCAATTCACCACCCGCACTGGAAGACCATACCACAGAAGTAGAGCCCAAAGGTACTCATGATTTACCCTATCAAAAGCCTTCGACTGATCTAAGGCTAAAAGGTACTTCCCCCACTTCTCCGCACGGCACCGCTCAAAGGCCTCCCGCACCGTCAGGACAGCACTGAAAGTGCTTCGGCCCTTCACAGTGCAGTGCTGAGAAGGAGAGAGCAACTGGCCGGAAACCTGCATCACTCTATTAAAAAGCACCTTCGCCAGAATCTTCCTGTCAGTATTGAGAAGAGCGATGGGGCGCCAGTTCTCAATACATGACTGATCTTTCCCCTTGGACAGTAAGATAAGGGCAGAGACCCTCATGGAGGGAGGCAATAAACCTCTGCCCAGGCTCTCATTAAAAACCTCCACGAGACGCGGAGCCAGGATGTCCCCAAAGATTTTAAAGAACTCAGATGTAAGACCATCTGGGCCTGGGGCTTTCTTGACAGATAAACCATCTATCGCCATCCTGACCTCGTCCACCGTTATTTCATCGCCCAAGGACTCAAGCAGGCCGCTAAAATCACCAAGGCCAGGAGTTTCCCTCAAAAACTGGTCCATCCTCTCTTTGTCAAGTGACTTCTCCGATAAGAGATCGGAATAGAAGGACCGCACAACACCAAGAATGCCCTCCTTCTCCTCCCTAAGGACACCCTCAGCATTGCGCAGGCCCCTCACCTCCTTAGCATCTACCGAGTTCCTACAGCTCTGGAAAGGATCGGGCGAATGGTACCTCCCATAATCCCTCTCCAGAACCAAGGATGCATACCGGTCATACTGTATCTCTCTCATCTGAGCCTTCACCCGGGGGATCTCCCCACTATCCCCCTGGCCAGAGATCAAGAACCCAAGTTTTTTCCTCAGTGCCATGTAGGTGCTCTCTTTTAACAAGTTATTTCTGGCTACAAGGCCCCGAAAAAAGCTCCGGGTCCTTTTCTTCAGCATCTCCCACCATTCAGACCTACTCCAACCTGCCTCCAAAAGTGATTCCTGGGATTCAAAGAAGTCCCTAAAAGACTGTCTTATCAACTCCTCCTCTAGGAGCTTAGAGTTCAGGCGCCAAAGACCCCTACCCTTCCGAAGAGTCTCCGAAGCATTCAAGGACATAGATAGGTAAACGTGGTCGGAGAACTCTACCGGCCTCAGCTCTGGAGCCAAGGTTTTCGAGCTCTCCTTAACAAAAAACCTATCTATCCTAGACCTACAACTACCTCTATAAAAAGTGAAACCCGTGTGGTCTGGAAAATGACGAATGTGTGCATCCACCAGACCAGCCTGCCTGACCATACTTACTAAAAAAAGGGAATCATAGCCCAGAGAAGTCCTTGAACCTCCCCTGTCTTTTGTCCTAGTGACGGTGTTAAAATCACCACCAAAGACTATCTGCCGGGCTGTAAAAAGGTATGGCTTTATGGCGCTGAAGAGGCATTTCCGACCCCACTTTGTTTGGGGTCCATAAATATTAATCAGCCTTAAGTCATGCCCCCTCAGTTTTACATCTATCACCATGCACCTACCTACCTCAAGCTCAATGACTCGCTGGATGGTTATCATGCCGGTAAAAAGCACCGCCACCCCACCGTACGGCTCGGCCGCAAGAGACCAGTAGGAGGGCCCACGCCTCCACTCTCTTTTGGCTTTATGTAGGTCGGCTAGTTGACCTAATCTGGTCTCCTGCAAAAATAAAAAATCAGCCTCAACCGTGCTGAAAAAATCAAAGGCCAGATAACGAGCTCGTTCGGAAAGAATAGATGCCACGTTAATAGTGGCAAATCTAATGGGCTGGGAAGCCATCCTTCAGAGCTTTAGACAGTAGTAACAACTCACTTCTTTTTTATTTTCCTCCCTGAATCCTCACCAGAGGAGCCAAACCTTTTATAACTAAGGCCTGCCTGCAAAGACTCCTCCCCCCTGAGGACAACCTCTTCCCCCAAGGGAGGGACTCCGCCTGACCCTAGCATCCTACCCGTTGACCCACCAGGATCACCGCCACCCAGGGGCCCTGCTCCCAACAACTTAACCGGATCATGAGGCAAACCAGAGGGTTTGCTATGGGGGACCTCAAGGGGTTTCTGATTAGGAGGTACAGGACACACGGGAGGATCCTGACTCTGAGGAACAAGGACCGGGTCACTCCCTGAAGACCGATCTCTCACCACCGGGGACTCTGGCACCCCACTGGGGGGGCCGGCTTCTATGGGATGGCCAGGGGGGGGATCCTGTATCAAGGGGGGAACTAGGTCTTCTACGGAAGGAGGCCCAGATGGGGTTGTCACCTTATCCTTCAAATAGTGCCTAGCAGTTTTCCTGACACTGGTCTTTCTCATTATTTTTGCTATCTCCCCTAAAGGCAGGTCCCTTGACTTTTGTGATTTCCTATTTTGCCTGGTTACTTGGACTAAAGCACCTTCCCTATTCACCCTAATCTCCCCCTCCTCCATACTTTCTTCCTCGCTTGACAAGAACTGGAACCTGTTTAATAGAACTAACCCTTCCTTCCCCGTACCCTTCTTCTTGCTTTTGCTCTTTTGCCTGGACCATTCATTTGTCTGAACTTTGGCCATCGAAGGTACTGATAACTTAGTTACAAGGGGTGGGGGATTTGGCGGAGGAGCAGGACTTTCCATGGGTTCTGCCGGTTTCTCCACTGGTTCCACATTTTCTACCACCTCGACTGCCCTCATTATTTCTTCATCTGTAACCGCGGCGTTATGAGCCGCATGGGGGCACTTACTGAAGGGGTGGCCTATTGTGCCACATAAATTGCACCTGATTTGGTTGCATGTCCTGGTTTCGTGGCCCATGCCCCCACAATGCCCACACTTTTGTTGGGGACAGTTGGCACTGAGGTGGCGGAAGTCCCCACATCTGTGGCACATCCTCGGCTGGCCCGGGTAGAAACATTGGATCCTATCGCGACCAATGAAAGCCGCGGACGGCAAGTGTACTAGGCCAGCCTCCGTGCATTTTAGATCTACTGTGGTGGACCATTCCTCACCCCAGACGCCATGACTTGGGTCTGGCACTTTGACCAGAGGCGAAACCATCTTTGCAAATCTCCCCACCCAAAACCCAAGGTCCGCTGCTGGTATAGACTCGTTTCTTACCAATATAGTAATTTTAACTCGCTCCTGGCGGGTTATGGCGATAGCCTTATAATTAACCCATGGATCTCTCGACCTGCACCCACCCCACCTGCTCCAGAAAGTCTGCAGGCCCTGATATGACATGAAGCTTACATCATACTCCGCAGTGTTAACAGGGTGGATGCAGGCAAAGAGATCCGCTGGGACAAACTTAAATGACTCTAGGAAAACTTTAAAAAATCTGGTCTGTTAGGGGGGTCTTTCCCCATATATTTTAGTTGTACAACGTTGCGACGCCTGAAGGGCTGAGCCGCCGTTGGGCCAGGCCCTATATTCTGGGTATTCATACTGGGCCTTAAACCTAAGTTAGATACTGCACCCGCATATGACATCAGCCCTGGGTGAATACTTGGCCCTGGGAGAGGACTCTTAGGACTTGTATTTGGCACCGGGAGGGAACTTGGATCTACCTGGCCTGACCCCGGGAGAGAACTTGTACTTGGCCCTGGGAGAGGATCTTTTGACCTCATAATCGAGCCCTGGACAACAATATCTCCCTGTACCCTAAGACTGCTACCCCCCCACAAGTTTTGACGCGATGAAGGGCCTGCCTCTTCTGAGGCTGTCATACAGACTCCAGAACTGCTCACTAGTACATCACCACCAACCAACATGTTAGGCATAGTCTTAGACGCACTTTCTATTAAAGCAGCCGCTTTCCTGGCTCTGTCTGTTATGCATAAGGGACCATATGTAGTATCAATGATTTTGGCCTGAGTCGGGCTGAGTTCACTCCTCAAATTACCCCCCCCCCGCTCCTTATGCTCAATCGCAACCACCCTCTCATCTGTACACACCGAGACAGCATTTTTAACTACTCCAACCGTATCAGTAGCATTAGCATTATCGGTAACATTAACATTATCTGCGACATTAGCATTATCAGCAATATTAGCATTGTCAGTAACATTAATAGCTACGTTAGCATTATCAGTAACATCAACATTATCTGCGACATTAGCATTATCAGCAA
The DNA here is from genome assembly GCF_038048845.1 of Mixophyes fleayi. Taxonomy (NCBI): domain Eukaryota; kingdom Metazoa; phylum Chordata; class Amphibia; order Anura; family Limnodynastidae; genus Mixophyes; species Mixophyes fleayi. The sequence continues at coordinate 239,218,703 of NC_134403.1, forward strand.
TTTTAGCATTGTCAGTAACATTGATAACTACACAAGCATTGTCAATAATATTAGCATTATCAGTAACGCAAGCATTACCAGTGACATTAGCATTGTCAGTAATATTAGCATTATCAGCTACATTAGCACAATCAATAATATTAGCATTATAAGTAGCATTAGCATTGTCAGCAACGGATGTACTGATCGGGATCGCTGGGTCAGGCCGACAGCGAGACTGCGCCACGGAGGACAGCACAGCTGCTGTGTCACACTCCCTGGATCAGACCCCGCCTCAGCTGCTGCCACATTACCGCTAGGTATTGCTTTTATTACATTAATCTTAACATTCTTTGAGTCCGAAGGGATCATGGAGCTTACCGGTCTCTGGGCCGATTTGTCACTTCCGGTATCTTCCGGAAAAGCCGCGGGCAGCTGGGAATACAATACGGTCCCCCCTACAGAAGCCCGCACTGTACACCCACCGGGGACACCTTCGGTTCCTACCTGGCCCTTCACCGACCTTTGCTCACCCTCCAACACACGGATCTCGCTGTAGAGACCGCCATCTTCGGTTACCTCCTGCGACCCGGCCGCCATGTTTGGAGGCAGCGGCGCTGAGTCTTCTAGGAGCGTTGCCTGTTTAATCACTTTTAATTTAACCAGCAATTCTTCCTTTTCTTTCAGGGTTTCGGCTAGCTCTTCAATCTCCGTCGAGTACATCGCTCTGTCGCGACTAAAAGCGCGATTCCTTTTCTTTCTCTTTTTAGTGATAAGTCTGTCAAGACCGCTGATTTCCAGTTCCAGTGTCTTGATCTGAGCACCAATCTCCATCTCATCTGGCTCACTGTCCTCCGAATCGGGCAGACACACTGTTGCCGGATCCACCGCCATATTAGGCCCGTCCTCCACCTCACCCGATCCCGACTCCTGTTGCATCACAGAGTCAGATGCCTGGATATCCCGGGCCCCTCCAGACCCCATCCTGGGTCCCGTATGGGAGGATCCTCCCCTAGCCTGTTGTATCAGCACAGGCTGCAGGGTTTCCAGGTCCACACACGGCTGCATGTTCAACCCCGCTGACAGTTTCACCCCGGGCCCCAGTTGCCTCACTGGAGTCAGGGTACACATCTCCACCTCCTGCCCCCCCGTATTAGACTTCATACGGGATAGCTTAGGCCTGGTAAGTTCACTAGGCCCTGGGTGTACGTCCATCTCCTCCATCATGCTTAGGGAAAACACATCCACAGATCCCGGGGAAACCTCTTCAGTTGGAGGGACCAGATCCGTGGCCCGGTTGATATCAGGCCGGCTGGTAGTATTATTCTCCATACATAACTCCATAGGCCCAGAAGCCTGGGGGCTCTCCTCCACTCCCCCCCCAGGATCCTCCATCAAGGCTGGGCTAGGCACAGAACTTTACCCTGCAGGCTTCTGGAAGTCAGAGCTGAAACAAAACACCTCCTCTCTCTGTCCTGCTGAATCCAGTGATGCCCCGCCCTGTGCTCTGTCCTGCTAATGTTTTTTTATTTAAAACTTGCAACATAACATTACATATGAAACAATAAAACCAATAAACTTTACTAAAGGTGGCACCAACCTATATTAAAAAAGACCAACTGAAATCAAAGGCTGATTTGCCTAACTTAACCGAAAGTCCAGAAGGGCTATTTGCCCAATTCATAAGTCTAGTAAAAAAGGGATAAAATCACATAAAACAAGAAGGTGCCACCATACAAACAACAAACCCAACTCATATACATCACCGTATCCCACTAAGAAGCAAGTTGTAGGTGCATGTAAGCCATACTTGAAAATTTTTTCCACCACACAAAATCTAATGGGGTGAAAGGACAGCAAGAGAAGCCACTTAGAAAGGAGAGGCACCAGACTTTGACCCCCTAAGGAGGTCTCAGACTCCGCCACAGCCTGAGCCAGTTAGCATTGGACATCCGGCGACCCTCCATGCCCCTCAATTTCCACACCTCGTGGAGAATATCTTCCACCACTACCTCACAGGGAAGGACTTTCTGCCGGATGGTGACCTGACACCGTGCGTTCAACGTGAAATACCTGACCACTAAACTGACTAAAAAAAGTGTACAGAAATCAAAAGCCCTCCACCTTGCCTTGAATGCCCCGTAGACCCATTCAGGGTAACTAAGCCCAGAAAGGCAGGGGATCCCCAGCGACCTGGAGACTCTTTTATAAACCTTTACATTAAAGGGACACTCGAGCAAGAAATGGTCCATAGTCTCCTCCACCCCTAGACACTCCTCCCGTGGGCAGCCACGATCATCAGCATTTCTGTGCTTAAGGTTCCCTCTTACATAAAGTCTCCCGTGAAAGGAGAGCCAGGCAATGTCCTGAAGCTTCAACGGGATTCTCCTCGAGTTAATCAAGGAAAGCCCCACCGAACTCACATCACCTGGGCAGTCTCTCAGTGACAGCGGAACCCAAAAGTGGGAGTGCAGGACTCTCTTCTCCAACTCCCTTCTAGAAAAGCTCCCAACTTCCCCCGCCCCTAAGCCCCAACGCCTTGTCACCTTCAATCCCAAGGAAACGTAGGTCGGGAGATACCCATGCCGGACCCGGAAACTCTTAACGGTGCCTCCCCCATACCATGCACTGAGGAAGGGATCCACCCATACCCTGAAGCCTCCCACCCACTGAGGAGGGGTCTCAACTAGGAGACTACTAAGGTGCAACTTCAGAAAGGTTGACATAAAGAACAGCACAGGGTTAATCATACCCAGGCCCCCATCCTTCCTCAGTCGGTAGGTCACAGCCCGCTTGACCAGATTCAGCCTATTCCCCCAGAGTAACTGAAAGAAAACTGCATAAACCCTAGACCATAAAGACTCCGGCAAAAGGCACACATAGCTGATGTACAGGAATACCGGGATCAGGAAGGTCTTGATCAGGTCCACCCTTTCCCGGAGAGAGTGTTTCCACCTCTTCCAGCTCACTACCTTCCGGGAAGCTTCCTCCAGCCTTAACTCCCAATTTTGCTTGGCATAATCACCAGGGCCGAAATGAATCCCTAAAATTTTGATCTTGTCACTCGCCCGGGGAAGACTGTCTGGAAGGTTGAATTCACAACCCTCCTCCCCCATCCAGAAAACTTTACTCTTTTCCTGGTTTACTAATGAGCCACTGGCCTCAGAATACCCACGGACCAGAGTCGTTACCTCCTCAGCTTCCGCGGAACTCGACAAGACAACAGTAACATCATCAGCGTAGGCCACTACCTTCAAGGGGCACTCCGGACCCAACAGCACACCTCCCAATGAGCTACCACCAACCCTTCTGACGAAGGGATCTATGGCAAACACATACAGGAGGGGGCTCAGGGGACAACCTTGTCTTACTCCAGAGCTGACCTCAAAGGACTAACCCACCCAACCATTCACAAGAGGGAAGCTCTCGGCTTGTCTATAAATGGTACGGAGCCAATTCACCACCCGCACTGGAAGACCATACCACAGAAGTAGAGCCCAAAGGTACTCATGATTTACCCTATCAAAAGCCTTCGACTGATCTAAGGCTAAAAGGTACTTCCCCCACTTCTCCGCACGGCACCGCTCAAAGGCCTCCCGCACCGTCAGGACAGCACTGAAAGTGCTTCGGCCCTTCACAGTGCAGTGCTGAGAAGGAGAGAGCAACTGGCCGGAAACCTGCATCACTCTATTAAAAAGCACCTTCGCCAGAATCTTCCTGTCAGTATTGAGAAGAGCGATGGGGCGCCAGTTCTCAATACATGACTGATCTTTCCCCTTGGACAGTAAGATAAGGGCAGAGACCCTCATGGAGGGAGGCAATAAACCTCTGCCCAGGCTCTCATTAAAAACCTCCACGAGACGCGGAGCCAGGATGTCCCCAAAGATTTTAAAGAACTCAGATGTAAGACCATCTGGGCCTGGGGCTTTCTTGACAGATAAACCATCTATCGCCATCCTGACCTCGTCCACCGTTATTTCATCGCCCAAGGACTCAAGCAGGCCGCTAAAATCACCAAGGCCAGGAGTTTCCCTCAAAAACTGGTCCATCCTCTCTTTGTCAAGTGACTTCTCCGATAAGAGATCGGAATAGAAGGACCGCACAACACCAAGAATGCCCTCCTTCTCCTCCCTAAGGACACCCTCAGCATCGCGCAAGCCCCTCACCTCCTTAGCATCTACCGAGTTCCTACAGCTCTGGAAAGGATCGGGCGAATGGTACCTCCCATAATCCCTCTCCAGAACCAAGGATGCATACCGGTCATACTGTATCTCTCTCATCTGAGCCTTCACCCGGGGGATCTCCCCACTATCCCCCTGGCCAGAGATCAAGAACCCAAGTTTTTTCCTCAGTGCCATGTAGGTGCTCTCTTTTAACAAGTTATTTCTGGCTACAAGGCCCCGAAAAAAGCTCCGGGTCCTTTTCTTCAGCATCTCCCACCATTCAGACCTACTCCAACCTGCCTCCAAAAGTGATTCCTGGGATTCAAAGAAGTCCCTAAAAGACTGTCTTATCAACTCCTCCTCTAGGAGCTTAGAGTTCAGGCGCCAAAGACCCCTACCCTTCCGAAGAGTCTCCGAAGCATTCAAGGACATAGATAGGTAAACGTGGTCGGAGAACTCTACCGGCCTCAGCTCTGGAGCCAAGGTTTTCGAGCTCTCCTTAACAAAAAACCTATCTATCCTAGACCTACAACTACCTCTATAAAAAGTGAAACCCGTGTGGTCTGGAAAATGACGAATGTGTGCATCCACCAGACCAGCCTGCCTGACCATACTTACTAAAAAAAGGGAATCATAGCCCAGAGAAGTCCTTGAACCTCCCCTGTCTTTTGTCCTAGTGACGGTGTTAAAATCACCACCAAAGACTATCTGCCGGGCTGTAAAAAGGTATGGCTTTATGGCGCTGAAGAAGCATTTCCGACCCCACTTTGTTTGGGGTCCATAAATATTAATCAGCCTTAAGTCATGCCCCCTCAGTTTGACATCTATCACCATGCACCTACCTACCTCAAGCTCAATGACTCGCTGGATGGTTATCATGCCGGTAAAAAGCACCGCCACCCCACCGTACGGCTCGGCCGCAAGAGACCAGTAGGAGGGCCCACGCCTCCACTCTCTTTTGGCTTTATGTAGGTCGGCTAGTTGACCTAATCTGGTCTCCTGCAAAAATAAAAAATCAGCCTCAACCGTGCTGAAAAAATCAAAGGCCAGATAACGAGCTCGTTCGGAAAGAATAGATGCCACGTTAATAGTGGCAAATCTAATGGGCTGGGAAGCCATCCTTCAGAGCTTTAGACAGTAGTAACAACTCACTTCTTTTTTATTTTCCTCCCTGAATCCTCATCAGAGGAGCCAAACCTTTTATAACTAAGGCCTGCCTGCAAAGACTCCTCCCCCCTGAGGACAACTTCTTCCCCCAAGGGAGGGACTCCGCCTGACCCTAGCATCCTACCCGTTGACCCACCAGGATCACCGCCACCCAGGGGCCCTGCTCCCAATAACTTAACCGGATCATGAGGCAAACCAGAGGGTTTGCTATGGGGGACCTCAAGGGGTTTCTGATTAGGAGGTACAGGACACACGGGAGGATCCTGACTCTGAGGAACAAGGACCGGGTCACTCCCTGAAGACCGATCTCTCACCACCGGGGACTCTGGCACCCCACTAGATGGCCCGGCTTCTATGGGATGGCCAGGGGGGGGATCCTGTATCAAGGGGGGAACTAGGTCTTCTACGGAAGGAGGCCCAGATGGGGTTGTCACCTTATCCTTCAAATAGTGCCTAGCAGTTTTCCTGACACTGGTCTTTCTCATTTTTTTCGCTATCTCCCCTAAAGGCAGGTCCCTTGACTTTTGTGATTTCCTATTTTGCCTGGTTACTTGGACTAAAGCACCTTCCCTATTCACCCTAATCTCCCCCTCCTCCATACTTTCTTCCTCGCTTGACAAGAACTGGAACCTGTTTGATAGAACTAACCCTTCCTTCCCCGTACCCTTCTTCTTGCTTTTGCTCTTTTGCCTGGACCATTCATTTGTCTGAACTTTGGCCATCGAAGGTACTGATAACTTAGTTACAAGGGGCGGGGGATTTGGCGGAGGAGCAGGACTTTCCATGGGTTCTGCCGGTTTCTCCACTGGTTCCACATTTTCTACCACCTCGACTGCCCTCATTATTTCTTCATCTGTAACCGCGGCGTTATGAGCCGCATGGGGGCACTTACTGAAGGGGTGGCCTATTGTGCCACATAAATTGCACCTGATTTGGTTGCATGTCCTGGTTTCGTGGCCCATGTCCCCACAATGCCCACACTTTTGTTGGGAACAGTTGGCACTGAGGTGGCGGAAGTCCCCACATCTGTGGCACATCCTCGGCTGGCCCGGGTAGAAACATTGGATCCTATCGCGACCAATGAAAGCCGCGGACGGCAAGTGTACTAGGCCAGCCTCCGTGCATTTTAGATCTACTGTGGTGGACCATCCGCCACCCCAGACGCCATGACTTGGGTCTGGCACTTTGACCAGAGGCGAAACCATCTTTGCAAATCTCCCCACCCAAAACCCAAGGTCCGCTGCTGGTATAGACTCGTTTCTTACCAATATAGTAATTTTAACTCGCTCCTGGCGAGTTATGGCGATAGCCTTATAATTAACCCATGGATCTCTCGACCTGCACCCACCCCACCTGCTCCAGAAAGTCTGCAGGCCCTGATATGACATGAAGCTTACATCATACTCCGCAGTGTTAACAGGGTGGATGCAGGCAAAGAGATCCGCTGGGACAAACTTAAATGACTCTAGGAAAACTTTTAAAAAATCTGGTCTGTTAGGGGGGTCTTTCCCCATATATTTTAGTTGTACAACGTTGCGACGCCTGAAGGGCTGAGCCGCCGTTGGGCCAGGCCCTATATTCTGGGTATTCATACTGGGCCTTAAACCTAAGTTAGATACTGCACCCGCATATGACATCAGCCCTGGGTGAATACTTGGCCCTGGGAGAGGACTCTTAGGACTTGTATTTGGCACCGGGAGGGAACTTGGATCTACCTGGCCTGACCCCGGGAGAGAACTTGTACTTGGCCCTGGGAGAGGATCTTTTGACCTCATAATCGAGCCCTGGACAACAATATCTCCCTGTACCCTAAGACTGCTACCCCCCCACAAGTTTTGACGCGATGAAGGGCCTGCCTCTTCTGAGGCTGTCATACAGACTCCAGAACTGCTCACTAGTACATCACCACCAACCAACATGTTAGGCATAGTCTTAGACGCACTTTCTATTAAAGCAGCCGCTTTCCTGGCTCTGTCTGTTATGCATAAGGGACCATATGTAGTATCAATGATTTTGGCCTGAGTCGGGCTGAGTTCACTCCTCAAATTACCCCCCCGCTCCTTATGCTCAATCGCAACCACCCTCTCATCTGTACACACCGAGACAGCATTTTTAACTACTCCAACCGTATCAGTAGCATTAGCATTATCGGTAACATTAACATTATCTGCGACATTAGCATTATCAGCAATATTAGCATTGTCAGTAACATTAATAGCTACGTTAGCATTATCAGTAACATCAACATTATCTGCGACATTAGCATTATCAGCAATTTTAGCATTGTCAGTAACATTGATAACTACACCAGCATTGTCAATAATATTAGCATTATCAGTAACGCAAGCATTACCAGTGACATTAGCATTGTCAGTAATATTAGCATTATCAGCTACATTAGCACAATCAATAATATTAGCATTATAAGTAGCATTAGCATTGTCAGCAACGGATGTACTGATCGGGATCGCTGGGTCAGGCCGACAGCGAGACTGCGCCACGGAGGACAGCACAGCTGCTGTGTCACACTCCCTGGATCAGACCCCGCCTCAGCTGCTGCCACATTACCGCTAGGTATTGCTTTTATTACATTAATCTTAACATTCTTTGAGTCCGAAGGGATCATGGAGCTTACCGGTCTCTGGGCCGATTTGTCACTTCCGGTATCTTCCGGAAAAGCCGCGGGCAGCTGGGAATACAATACGGTCCCCCCTACAGAAGCCCGCACTGTACACCCACCGGGGACACCTTCGGTTCCTACCTGGCCCTTCACCGACCTTTGCTCACCCTCCAACACACGGATCTCGCTGTAGAGACCGCCATCTTCGGTTACCTCCTGCGACCCGGCCGCCATGTTTGGAGGCAGCGGCGCTGAGTCTTCTAGGAGCGTTGCCTGTTTAATCACTTTTAATTTAACCAGCAATTCTTCCTTTTCTTTCAGGGTTTCGGCTAGCTCTTCAATCTCCGTCGAGTACATCGCTCTGTCGTGACTAAAAGCGCGATTCCTTTTCTTTCTCTTTTTAGTGATAAGTCTGTCAAGACCGCTGATTTCCAGTTCCAGTGTCTTGATCTGAGCACCAATCTCCATCTCATCTGGCTCACTGTCCTCCGAATCGGGCAGACACACTGTTGCCGGATCCACCGCCATATTAGGCCCGTCCTCCACCTCACCCGATCCCGACTCCTGTTGCATCACAGAGTCAGATGCCTGGATATCCCGGGCCCCTCCAGACCCCATCCTGGGTCCCGTATGGGAGGATCCTCCCCTAGCCTGTTGTATCAGCACAGGCTGCAGGGTTTCCAGGTCCACACACGGCTGCATGTTCAACCCCGCTGACAGTTTCACCCCGGGCCCCAGTTGCCTTACTGGAGTCAGGGTACACATCTCCACCTCCTGCCCCCCCGTATTAGACTTCATACGGGATAGCTTAGGCCTGGTAAGTTCACTAGGCCCTGGGTGTACGTCCATCTCCTCCATCATGCTTAGGGAAAACACATCCACAGATCCCGGGGAAACCTCTTCAGTTGGAGGGACCAGATCCGTGGCCCGGTTGATATCAGGCCGGCTGGTAGTATTATTCTCCATACATAACTCCATAGGCCCAGAAGCCTGGGGGCTCTCCTCCACTCCCCCCCCAGGATCCTCCATCAAGGCTGGGCTAGGCACAGAACTTTACCCTGCAGGCTTCTGGAAGTCAGAGCTGAAACAAAACACCTCCTCTCTCTGTCCTGCTGAATCCAGTGATGCCCCGCCCCGTGCTCTGTCCTGCTGAGTCCAGTGGTGCTGTGTCCTGTGTTCTGTCCTGCTAATGTTTTTTATTTAAAACTTGCAACATAACATTACATATGAAACAATAAAACCAATAAACTTTACTAAAGGTGGCACCAACCTATATTAAAAAAGACCAACTGAAATCAAAGGCTGATTTGCCTAACTTAACCGAAAGTCCAGAAGGGCTATTTGCCCAATTCATAAGTCCAGTAAATATAAAAGGATAAAATCACATAAAACAAGAAGGTGCCACCATACAAACAACAAACCCAACTCATATACATCACCGTATCCCACTAAGAAGCAAGTTGTAGGTGCATGTAAGCCATACTTGAAAAATTTTTCCACCACACAAAATCTAATGGGGTGAAAGGACAGCAAGAGAAGCCACTTAGAAAGGAGAGGCACCAGACTTTGACCCCTAAGGAGGTCTCAGACTCCGCCACAGCCTGAGCCAGTTAGCATTGGACATCCGGCGACCCTCCATGCCCCTCAATTTCCACACCTCGTGGAGAATATCTTCCACCACTACCTCACAGGGAAGGACTTTCTGCCGGATGGTGACCTGACACCGTGCGTTCCACGTGAAATACCTGACCACTAAACTGACTAAAAAAAGTGTACAGAAATCAAAAGCCCTCCACCTTGCCTTGAATGCCCCGTAGACCCATTCAGGGTAACTAAGCCCCGAAAGGCAGGGGATCCCCAGCGACCTGGAGACTCTTTTATAAACCTTTACATTAAAGGGACACTCGAGCAAGAAATGGTCCATAGTCTCCTCCACCCCTAGACACTCCTCCCGTGGGCAGCCACGATCATCAGCATTTCTGTGCTTAAGGTTCCCTCTTACATAAAGTCTCCCGTGAAAGGAGAGCCAGGCAATGTCCTGAAGCTTCAACGGGATTCTCCTCGAGTTAATCAAGGAAAGCCCCACCGAACTCACATCACCTGGGCAGTCTCTCAGTGACAGCGGAACCCAAAAGTGGGAGTGCAGGACTCTCTTCTCCAACTCCCTTCTAGAAGAGCTCCCAACTTCCCCCGCCCCTAAGCCCCAACGCCTTGTCACCTTCAATCCCAAGGAAACGTAGGTCGGGAGATACCCATGCCGGACCCGGAAACTCTTAACGGTGCCTCCCCCATACCATGCACTGAGGAAGGGATCCACCCATACCCTGAAGCCTCCCACCCACTGAGGAGGGGTCTCAACTAGGAGACTACTAAGGTGCAACTTCAGAAAGGTTGACATAAAGAACAGCACAGGGTTAATCATACCCAGGCCCCCATCCTTCCTCAGTCGGTAGGTCACAGCCCGCTTGACCAGATTCAGCCTATTCCCCCAGAGTAACTGGAAGAAAACTGCATAAACCCTAGACCATAAAGACTCCGGCAAAAGGCACACATAGCTGATGTACAGGAATACCGGGATCAGGAAGGTCTTGATCAGGTCCACCCTTTCCCGGAGAGAGTGTTTCCACCTCTTCCAGCTCACTACCTTCCGGGAAGCTTCCTCCAGCCTTAACTCCCAATTTTGCTTGGCATAATCACCAGGGCCAAAATGAATCCCTAAAATTTTGATCTTCTCACTCGCCCGGGGAAGACTGTCTGGAAGGTTGAATTCACAACCCTCCTCCCCCATCCAGAAAACTTTACTCTTTTCCTGGTTTACTAATGAGCCACTGGCCTCAGAATACCCACGGACCAGAGTCGTTACCTCCTCAGCTTCCGCGGAACTCGACAAGACAACAGTAACATCATCAGCGTAGGCCACTACCTTCAAGGGGCACTCCGGACCCAACAGCACACCTCCCAACGAGCTACCACCAACCCTTCTGACAAAGGGATCTATGGCAAACACATACAGGAGGGGGCTCAGGGGACAACCTTGTCTTACTCCAGAGCTGACCTCAAAGGACTGACCCACCCAACCATTCACAAGAGGGAAGCTCTCGGCTTGTCTATAAATGGTACGGAGCCAATTCACCACCCGCACTGGAAGACCATACCACAGAAGTAGAGCCCAAAGGTACTCATGATTTACCCTATCAAAAGCCTTCGACTGATCTAAGGCTAAAAGGTACTTCCCCCACTTCTCCGCACGGCACCGCTCAAAGGCCTCCCGCACCGTCAGGACAGCACTGAAAGTGCTTCGGCCCTTCACAGTGCAGTGCTGAGAAGGAGAGAGCAACTGGCCGGAAACCTGCATCACTCTATTAAAAAGCACCTTCGCCAGAATCTTCCTGTCAGTATTGAGAAGAGCGATGGGGCGCCAGTTCTCAATACATGACTGATCTTTCCCCTTGGACAGTAAGATAAGGGCAGAGACCCTCATGGAGGGAGGCAATAAACCTCTGCCCAGGCTCTCATTAAAAACCTCCACGAGACGTGGAGCCAGAATGTCCCTAAAGATTTTAAAAAACTCAGATGTAAGGCCATCTGGGCCTGGGGCTTTCTTGACAGATAAACCATCTATTGCCATCCTGACCTCGTCCACCGTTATTTCATCGCCCAAGGACTCAAGCAGGCCGCTAAAATCACCAAGGCCAGGAGTTTCCCTCAAAAACTGGTCCATCCTCTCTTTGTCAAGTGACTTCTCCGATAAGAGATCGGAATAGAAGGACCGCACTACACCAAGGATGCCCTCCTTCTCCTCCCTAAGGACACCCTCAGCATTGCGCAGGCCCCTCACCTCCTTAGCATCTACCGAGTTCCTACAGCTCTGGAAAGGATCGGGCGAATGGTACTTCCCATAATCCCTCTCCAGAACCAAGGATGCGTACCGGTCATACTGTATCTCTCTCATCTGAGCCTTCACCCGGGGGATCTCCCCACTATCCCCCTGGCCAGAGATCAAGAATCCAAGTTTTTTCCTCAGTGCCATGTAGGCGCTCTCTTTTAACAAGTTATTTCTGGCTACAAGGCCCCGAAAAAAGCTCTGGGTCCTTTTCTTCAGCATCTCCCACCATTCAGACCTACTCCAACCCGCCTCCAAAAGTGATTCCTGGGATTCAAAGAAGTCCCTAAAAGACTGTCTTATCACCTCCTCCTCCAGAAGCTTAGAGTTCAAGCGCCAGAGACCCCTACCCTTCCGAAGAGTCTCCGAAGCATTCAAGGACATAGATAGGTAAACGTGGTCGGAGAACTCTACCGGCCTCAGCTCTGGAGCCAAGGTTTTCGAGCTCTCCTTAACAAAAAACCTATCTATCCTAGACCTACAACTACCTCTATAAAAAGTGAAACCCGTGTGGTCTGGGAAATGACGAATGTGCACATCCACCAGACCAGCCTGCCTAACCATACTTGCTAGAAAAAGGGAATCGCAGCCCAGAGAAGCCCTTGAACCTCCCCTGTCTTTTGTCCTAGTGACGGTGTTAAAATCACCACCAAAGACTATCTGCCGGGCTGTAAAAAGGTATGGCTTTATCTCCATGAAGAGGCACTTCCTTCCCCATTTTGTTTGAGGGCCGTAAATATTAATTAACCTCAGGTCGTGCCCCCTCAGGTTGACATCTAGCACCATGCACCTACCTACCTCAAGCTCAATGACTCGCTGGATGGTTATCATGCCGGTAAAAAGCACCGCCACCCCACCATACGGCTCGGCCGCAAGAGACCAGTAGGAGGGCCCACGCCTCCACTCACTTTTGGCTTTATGTAGGTCAGCAAGCTGACCCAGTCTGGTCTCCTGCAAAAATAAAAAATCAGCCTCAACCGTGCTGAAAAAATCAAAGGCCATATAACGAGCACGTTCGGATTTTATAGATGCCACATTAATGGTAGCGAATCTAATGGGCTGGGAAGCCATCCTTCAGAGCTATAGACAGTAGGAACAACTTACTTCTTTTTAAACTTTTTCGCCAAGACCTCATCTGAGGACCCGAATCTCTTATAGCTCAGGCCTGCCGGCAGGGATTCCTCCCCCCGAAGAATAACCTCTTCCCCAGAGGGAGGGACCCCGCCCGACCTATCCTCCTCACTCACAGAGCCATTAGGAATAGTCCTATCCGGGAACCTAGCCACTGATGTTCCTAACGGGCCATGGACTGGATCAGGAGAAGGAGAACTAAGGGAAGTGTCAGAAGGGACAGGAGGGGGGATGGGACTTGTGGAGTCAGAACATATAGAAAGGGCTTGATGGGAAGTGGGGACTGGGTCATTTACCAAGGCCAAAACCCCCGTCTCCAAAGGACGGACCTCCAAATTTTGACCGGAGGGGCCGGCGTCTAAGGGAGGGGTGGGAGGGGGGTCACGGATGGGGGGAGGTACTAGGTCCTCTATCGAGAGAGGGCCAGATGGAAGTAACTCTGGATTTTTTAGAAAAGACCTAGCTGTTCTCTTTCCCTTTGGTTTTTTTGAAATTTTCGCAACCTCTCCCAAAACTGAAAGGTCCCTGGACTTCTTTGTCTTCCTCCCTGGTTTCGTTTTCTGCACTAAGTCTCCCTCCTCCATCATCATAACCTCGCCCTCCTCCATACTCTCCTCCTCACTTGTTGAAAACTGGAACTTGTTGGACAGAACAATCCCTTCCCTTTCTGTTCTACTCTTTTTTTTCTTGTTTTTTTGTTTGACCCACTGATTTGAATCGTCATCTGCGGGTACCAACAATGACACCCCAGGTGGTTCAGAAACAGGGGGTGGGGGAAGTGGGGGGACAGAAATCACACTAACAGGGACAACCAAACTCCTTGCAGTCTCACCCTTCTCAACCCCATCAGCTATCCTCACCAACTCTTCATCTGTGATAGCAGAATTGTGGGCCGCATGCGGGCATTTACTAAAAGGGTGCCCTATCACCCCACATAGATTGCACCGGATTCGACTGCAAGTTCTAGATTCATGGCCCATATCCCCGCAATGACCACACTTCTGCAAGGGGCAGTTGGCACTGAGGTGGTGGAAATCCCCACACCGGTGACACATCCTCGGCTGACCTGGGTAAAAGCACTGAATTCTGTCCCTCCCCAGGAATGCTGCAGATGGTAAATGCACCAGACCAGCGTCCGTGCACCTGAGATCCACCATGGCAGACCACCCGCCACCCCAGACACCGTGGCTCGGATCAGGGACCTTTGTCAATGGGGATATCAAGTTAGCAAACCTCCTGACCCAAAAGGTCAAATCTGCGGCCGGGATGGACTCATTCCTAACAAGTATATTTATCCTCACCCTCTCTTGACGTGTTATAGGGATTGCTCTGAAATCCCTCCATGGATCTCTTCCCTTGCACCCACCCCACCTGCCCCAAAAAGCCTGTAGCCCTTGGTAAGACATGAAACTTACATCGTATTCTGCAGTACTAACAGGGTGGATGCAAGCAAAGAGATCCGCTGGAACAAACCCGAAAGAGTCCAAGAATATCTTAAGGAAATCCGCCCTGTTTGGGGGGTCCCTTCCTACATATTTAAACTGAACAACATTACGTCGTTTAAAGGGCTGAGCCCCCATTGGAGCTGATATAATGTTCTGAGCATTCACCCCAGGCCCCGGGCTTGTCCCAGATACTATACCCGCATATGACATTATACCAGGGAGAGGGCCAGATCTTACAACCGGGCTCTGGACAGAAGCATTCCCCTTCACCCTACTATTACCCTCCCCACTGGGATCATTATCACACTGTGATATAGAACGAGTCTTTAGGGGAGCTTTGGCTTGGGGGGCTGATTTATCCAACCTAACATCTCCTTGGGCCAACATGTTGGGCATTCTTTTTGAGACGTCCTCTATCAAAACAGCAGCCCTTTTTGCCCTGTCTGTAATGTGCAGGGGCCCATAGATGGTATCTATAACATGAGCCTGGACTGGGCTGAGCTCTTCCCTTATAGACTTATTCATACTATTATTAGCAGAACCAACAACATTAACATTGACATTAACAGTATTACATACTTGATTAGGTCCATCATTATTATTAACACCACAAACTTTGTCAGCATTATCATTTTTGACTAAAGTGCCTCCCAGAGAGGTCTCAAGCACCAGGTCTCCTGTGGGGGCTGGGTCAGTAGCTGCAGATTTATCCACAGACCTCTCAGATCCCTTGCCCACTAGCACTCCAGGGACAGTGACCGAGACTCTCCTGCTCATCGGCTCAAGCTTTGCAGGAATATCTACCCCATATACAACACCAGCAACTATATCACCAGCTACTATATCACCAACTACTATATCAGGATTATTGGCATGACCCGTGGACAGACTGCTAGAAACAGCCGGGTCCGCCTGACAGGGAGACACTGCCACCGGGGACGGCGCTGCTCCCATACAACTAGCTGAACCAGACACTATATTTACAGTATCAACATTATCATTTTTACTCACGGAGGGGTCGCTTACAACATCCAGTCTCCGGGCAGGTACATCACTTCCGGTGTCCGCCGGAAGTACCGCTAGCGGCTGGGCACACGAGTCAGCCACCAAGACGGCGGCCTGGACTGAATACCCACCGGGAACACCCTCCGCGTCCACCAGGCCCTTCACAGACCTCTCCCCCTCCATGTCCCGGATCTTATCATATAGGCACAACTCTTCGGTTACCACATCTGATCCGCCCGCCACATTGGGAGGCAGAGGCTCCGAGTTCTCCAGGAGCACAGCGCGCTGGAGCGCTTTAACTTTTGCTAATGATTTTTTCTTTTCTTTCAGGGAGACGATCAGTTCTTCAATTTCCACTGAGATAATCGCCCGGTCCCGGCTGAAAGCACGATTTCTTTTTTTCTTCCTTGCAGCTATCCGCTTCTCAAGGCATGCGACGGCGAGTTCCAGCTCTTTCACCCGCTGCCCGGTCTCTGACTCCTCCGTTTCACTCTCTGTATCCGGGAGACCGACTGACGCCGGATCCACCTCATCTCTGGGCACATTACACCTCCGGATCTCGGCTCCCACGCCCGACTTCTGTTGTATCATCACAGAAGCCGGCTGGATCTCTTCAGGCCCCATATTAGTATTCATATGGGACCCCTCTACCCCGCCTGCTGCGATGACACAGGCTCCAGGATGACCTGATTAACTGCATGAGGCTGCCTGTTAGATATCACAGGCAGTCCTTCCACAGCCCCTAGTTGCCTCACTAGAGCTGGGACACAGGCCTCTTTCATATGACCCCCTGTATTATTCTCCATACAGGGAAATGCCGGGCTGACAGTAACAGAAGGCCCTGGGACTCCATCCTCCATATCTGGGGGGGTCACCTCCATAGCTTCAGGGCATCTTTCCACACATGCAGGGTCCAGAACCGTGGCCACGCTGATATAAGGCCGGCAGGAGATGCTAGCTTTCATACTAGACTCAGTAGGCCCAGGAGCCTGGGGGCTCTCCTCCACTCCCCCCCCAGGATCCTCCATCAAGGCTGGGCTAGGCACAGAACTTTACCCTGCAGGCTTCTGGAAGTCAGAGCTAAAACAAAACACCTCCTCTCTCTGTCCTGCTGAGTCCAGTGGTGCTGTGTCCTGTGTTCTGTCCTGCTGAGTCCAGTGGTGCTGTGTCCTGTGTTCTGTCCTGTTGAGTCCAGTGGTGCTGTGTCCTGTGCTCTGTCCTGCTAAGTCCAGTGGTACTGCAATATAACTACGTTCACTGTTCCTGCAGTATGTAAGTCCATTGGTACTGCTGTATAACTCCATTCCAGTGGTACTCTCCTGTGCCGCATATAATTTTTAAAGGCTTTGACGGGTGTGTGTGGTTTAGGGGTACGCTCTCTTGTGCTGCATATAAAGGAGAACCAAAATTTGGAGGATAAAGTAGGGAAGGATCAAGAACCACTTCCTCCTAATGCTGAAGCTGCTGCCACTAGTCATGACATAGACGATGAAATGCCATCAACGTCGTCTGCCAAGGCCGATGCCCAATTTCATAGTAGAGGGCATGTAAAATCCAAAAAGCCAAAGGTCACTAAATTGAGCAAAAAAAAGAAATTGAAATCATCTGAGGAGAAACGTAAACTTGCCAATATGCCATTTACGACACGGAGTTTCAAGGAAGGGCTTAGGCCCTGGCCCATGTTCATGACTAGTGGATCAGCTTCACCCAAGGATCTAAGCCCTCCTCCTACCCCCCTCTAAAAAATTTAAGAGATTTAAGCTGTCATCAACAACACAGCAAACTACTCTGCCTTCTAAAGAGATGTCATCACAAATCCCCAACGTGAGTCCAAGGGTGTTGGTGGTTGCGAAGCCTGACCTTCCCATCACTGTACGGGAAGAGGTGGCTCCTTCCACCATTTGCAGCACGCCCTCTGCATATGCTGGAAGGATCACCCACAGTGCAGTTACAGATTTGGATAATGAAGGTGTCAATGTTGTACACCGGGAGGAGGATATTGATGTAGCTGGCGCTGAGGAGGAACTTGACGAGGAGGATGCTGATGTGGTTATCTTAAATGAGGCACCAGGGGGGGAACAGTTGTTGTCCATGGGATGAAAAAGCCCATCGTCATGCCTGGGCAGAAGACCAAAAAATCCACCTTTCGGTCTGGAATTATTTCTATCCCAATCCGGACAACAATTGTATTGCCATATGTAGTTTATGTAAAGCTGCAATAAGCAGGGGTAAGGATCTTGGCCACCTAGGGACTTCCTCCCTTCTACGTCACCTGAAGACCCTTCATAATTCAGTGTTTAGTTCAGAAACTGTGGCTAGGACCGTCAGCAGTCCAGGGACACCTAAATCCCTTGGTCCTGTTGTATCCACACCAGCAACACCCTCCTCGTCAATTTCCTCCACAATCTCGATCAGAGATAGTCCTGCAGGCCGTGTCACTGGCATGACTGAGTCCTCTTCAATCCAGGATTCTTCCGGAGAATCCTGCAGCGGTACTCCTACTACTGCCGCTGCTGCTGTTGCTGCTGGGAGTCGGTCATCTTCCCAGAGGGTAAGTCGTAAGACCGCTACGTCTTTCACTAAACAATTGACCGTACAACAGTCGTTTGCCATGAGCACGAAGTACGACAGCAGTCATCCTATAGCAAAGTGGATAACTGCATCCTTGACAGCTATGTTGGTGTTAGACGTGCGTCCGGTGTCCGCCATCAGTGGAGTGGGATTTAGACGGTTGATGGAGGTATTGTGTCCCCGGTACCAAATCCCGTCGAGATTCCACTTCACTAGGCAGGCGATACCCGGGATTTACAGAGAAGTACGAAAAAGTGTCCTCAGTGCACTAAAAAATGCGGTTGTAGCCACTATCCACTTAACCACGGACATGTGGACAAGTGGTTCAGGGCAAACTAAGGACTATATGACTGTGACAGCCCACTGGGTAGATGCATCGCCTTCCGCAGCAACAGCAGCAGCTGCATCAGTAGCAGCATCTCCGAAAGGCCTGCTCGTTCCAAGGCAGGCAACGTTGTGTATCACCGGTTTCAGTAAGAGGCACAACGCTGATAACCTCTTAGAGAAACTGAGGGAAATCATTTCGCAGTGGCTTACCCCACTTACACTCTCCTGGGGATTTGTGGTTTCGGACAACGCCAGTAACATTGTGCGGGCATTACATATGAGCAATTTCCAGCACGTGCCATGTTTTGCCCACACAATAAATTTGGTGGTGCAGCATTACCTGAAAAGTGACAGGGGTGTGCAGGATATGCTTGCGGTGGCCAGCAAAATTGCTGGACACTTTCGGTATTCTGCCACTGCCTACCGAAGACTCGAGCAACATCAGAAAAGCCTGAACCTGCCCTGCCATCACCTCAAACAAGAGGTTGTGACACGCTGGAACTCCACCCTCTATATGCTGCAGAGGATGGAGGAGCAGCAAAAGGCCATTCAAGCCTACACAGCCACCTACGACATAGGCAAAGGAGTGGGGATGCGCCTGAGTCAAGCGCAGTGGAGACTGATTGCTGTGTTGTGCAAGGTTCTCCAGCCGTCTGAACTTGCCACACGAGAAGTCAGTTCCAACACTGCCAGCTTGAGTCAGGTGATTCCCCTGATCAGGCTGTTGCAGAAGCAGCTGGAGAAAGTGAGAGAGGAGCTGGTAAACCATTGCGATTCCACAAAGCATGTAGCTCTTGTGGATGAAGCCCTTCGTACGCTTTGCCAGGATCCGAGGGTGGTCACTCTTTTAAAGTCAGAGGAATACATTCTGGCCACCGTGCTCGATCCTCGGTTTAAAGCGTATGTTGTGTCTCTGTTTCCAGCGGACACAAGTCTACAGCGGTGCAAAGACCTGCTGGTCAAGAGATTGTCATCTGAAGAGGACCGTGACACGGCAACAGCTCCTCCTTCATTTTCTTCCACACCTGTGGCTGCGAGGAAACAGCTGAGATTTCATAAACGACCCGCTGGAGGGGATGCAGAGAACATCTGGTCCGGACTGAAGGACCTGCCAACCATTGCTGACATGTCTACTGTCGCTGCATTGGATGCTGTCAGCATTGAAAAAATGGTGGATGATTACTTTGCTGACACCATCCAAGTAGACATGTCAGACAGTCCTTACTTTTACTGGCAGGAAAAAAAGGCAGTTTGGAAGCCCCTGTACAAACTGGCTCTATTTTACCTGAGTTGTCCCCCCTTCAGTGTGTACTCCGAAAGAGTTTTTAGTGTAGCGGGGAACCTGGTCAGTGAGCGGCGAAGGAGTTTGCTTCCGCAAAATGTTGAGAAGATGATGATCATAAAAATGAATTATCAATTCTTCAATCAAGACCAGCAATGGCCTCCAGAGACTACAGAGGGACCTGTGATTGTGGAGTCCAGCGAGGACGAATTGATAGTGTGTGAGGATGAGGATGTACACACTGAGGGGGGCGAGGAATATGAGGATGAGGATGAGGACGATATCTTGCCTCAGTAGAGCCAGTTTACTTTGTACAGGGAGAGATGAATAGCTTTTTTTTGTGTGGGGGCCCAAACAAACCAATCATTTCAGCCACAGTAGTTTGGTAGGCCCTGTCGCTGAAATGATTGGTTTGTTAAAGTGTGCATGCCCTTTTTCCGCAACATAAGGGTGGGTGGGAGGGCCCAAGGACAATTCCATCTTGCACCTCTTTTTTTTCTTTGCCAGCTCGTTTTGTGGGGGTCCAAACGAACCAATAATTTCAGCCACAGTTTTGTACGCCTTGTCGCTGAAACGATTGGTTTGTTAAAGTGCGTATGTCCTATTTCACCAATATAAGGGTGGGTGGGAGGGCCCAAGGACAATTCCATCTTGCACCTCTTTTTTTGGCATTATGTGCTCTTTGGGGCCTAGCTTTTCAAATTGCCATCCTGTCTGCCACTGCAGTGCCACTCCTAGATGGGCCACGTGTTTGTGCCGCCCACTTGTGTCACTTAGCTTAGACATCCAGCTACCTCGGTGCAACCTTTTGGCCTAAAAACAATATTGTGAGGTGTGAGGTGTTCAGAATAGACTGGAAATGAGTGGAAATGAATGTTATTGAGGTTAATAATAGCGTAGGAGTGAAAAAAAAAAACCAAAAATCTGGATTTTTGCCGTTTTTTATGCTTTTTTTTAAAAAAAAAATCAGAACCCTAAACCCAAAACCTTGAGGGGGGTGTTTTGGCAAAACCCATTAGAACCCAAAACCTGAAGGTAATCAGAACCCAAAACCCAAAAAGTGGCTGGTGCACATCCCTAATTACTAGCTGAGAATGACCTTTATTAAAATTCCCTAAAATGTATTCAATCATTCTAGATACTTGTTTGAAATATAACTGTTCAAGGTAATTTTATTACCCAACATATTTTATTTTGTGGCATGCCAACAGACCTACCTTCCATGTGGCATTTTTTTTTTAATCAAAATATAAAGTATTGCACAGTATTAAAAACAAATGAGTCGATTTTTAAAGAAAACGTCATGTTTTCAGATTATTGCTCTAAAATGAATGATAAAAATAATATCATTATTGGTTTTAGAACTGCTTTCAAACTAAGTTTCAGTCACTACTTGGGGTTATGTGATTTCTAAAGAACAAATATTAATTTGGACTACTTCTTCAAAATGTTAAGTGTTGATAGTCATATGCTAAAAGAATATCTACCCTACACGATAGTAAATTATAAGGTTTGAAAGGTGTAAATACTTTTGTTTCAAACATTTTAAAATCTGAGCAACGAGATAATCTTGAATGATGTTGCAAATTAATAAAATGGCAAGTTCTACGGCGCCAATTTTCAAAAGAATCGTGCTCACAGCAAGGAGGGAGGAGACAAGGTGTGAGTATGTGCGCTACGTGCGCCAAATGGACAATTGGGTGTGACTTCCAGCAAGATAGCTGGTTATAAATTACCGTGAACGAGGCTGTAAAGGACTTTGTACCAGCGCCTCCTGTGTTGGCTTTACAAGAGCTTCTCGTTCTCAATTGTTGCAGTACAATTTGTGACGTGTTGTCTACCGAGTAAAGAAACTGCCCTATACTTCTGCTGTTGAAGTATAGGGCTGAATGTTATTAGTAGATTAATTAGATATATATATTTCAGTATATTTACAATTTCAAGTAGGTTCATTCTTGCTGGCAGTTTCTAGCATGCACTGCGTTTTTAATACCTTACCCACAATCTCAGATTTAACCGATTGGGTTCTGCCACTTTCATCTGTATAAGTACGTATATGCTATATATCAATACATATTTGTCTCGCAATGTAAAAGAAACTGAATGAAACATCTAGAATAATAATTATAAATGTATTTATTTGTTATACCATATATGTTGCCTTCATATTATAGAGTGTTTTACAGAGAAATGCTTATATTCGATAAATTCATCTGGGAACATAAAGATTATATGGTCCACTCACTGATTACAGAACTCCAATGAGATAATGATAATTCATGTGCTAACATCTGTGACAGCAGAGCCATTATAGTGTATATAGCTTTTAATATTTATGTAAGCCTAAAGGGGCATATTCAATTGACGGCGGGATCGCCGAAAATCCAGCGCTCAAGAAATATTACCGTTAATACGGTAATATCTCGCTGGATTTCAGCTCGCAGCTCCCTGAAATCCAGCGAGTGAATTACCATTATAACGGTTTTCCCACGCAGGATTACCGTAATAACGGTAATATTTTTTGGGCGCTGGATTTTCGGCGATCCCGCCGACAATTGAATATGCCCATAAGTGTTTATTAGGGTTTCACATAACTTGATTATAGTTCAAAATAGTCCTTATATCTATTGAAGCTTCATTTGCCAGACTTTAATATGAGACTTGGAGATTAATTTTTCGGATATAAGCATTAACCGTGGAATGAGTGCACATTTTAGAGTGAATGGAGTGTATTCTCAACAATAACTATAGTGGGATATTACAACTAATTCACTTTAAATGCAAAAATATATTATGCAGCAATCAAATGCAACCATTTAAATGAGCTATTTTGTTTTATTGACCATATTATCATTGTTCCTGTGGGAAAATAATATAACAATCCAGGCATTTGTCTATGAGACTGTTACTGATAGGCAATGTTAGGATTCTTTGGAAGTGGTTTTGTTTCATACAGGGGCAAAGCAAACACAGGATTTGAGGAGTGGGGTTTTCACGGCACACCACCAGTGGGCGTGACCAGCATGCATGGGAGCATGGCTATAATTTTAGACAATGCTAGGGAGCTCTCCAACTCTTCCAATCTCCCTTTAAATACACGAGCAATGGTGCGTGCACTACTGTTAGGTGCATGCAGCTCCCCCTTCATGAGCTTCATGAGTATGTCCCACTTCAGTGTGAAGTGGGACATACCTCCCAACTGTCCCTGTAGTCGGGACAAAGTCCTGACTGAGTGGGTCAGTCCCCAAACTCAGGACTGCCCCACCAGAATCAGGACAGTTGGCAGACTGTCCTGCTTTCTCCTATCTGTTCTTCCTGCTTTCAATACTTGTTGCTGCTGCTCATGTCCTAAGCTCAGTTGTGCTTGTCTGGATCATGGAATGTTGGGTCCCTGTTTGAAAATAGAATAGGTACATGATACATAGAAATACCAGAAATGAGTGAACGCAGTAGGCCTCCCTGACTCTATGCAGTTTAACATTAAAGCAAAACAAATCCTGTTTTATTATTAGTGCCCCTTTCTTGTAACCAGCCCAACTGTAAAACAATTTTATTCACCTTTAATAAAAAGACCTATTTCCCCCAACATCTCATACTTCAAATAAAGTACTATTGTATAGAAGAATAATGGGAAAGTGCCATATAAGAGTCCTGACACTGAAGAGTCTTGACACGTTTCAGTGAAGCACTGGGTCGAATACACCGAAGATATACCACACAGCGGAGTGTTGCTGGTTCGGATACCTAGGAGCACGGCTGGGTGAGATACACAGAGATGTAGATATGAATAGCCGGGTCGGATACACTGAATGTCGGCCGGGTCAGATACTCTGGGACAAAGCAGCAGAGAAGTCAATGAGGATAGCCGGGTCGGATACACAAGAGGCGCAGGCAAAAGAGTAGTCAAATGTGAGTAGATGGGTTGGATACACACTATGTCAGCAGGATAATCCCAAAAGAGTGGTCTAACAAGGCAAAGGTCATACACTGAGGAGTCACCAGGAACCAGCACAGGATACACAGAGGGGAAGCCAGATGCCAAGCTGTAACTATTTGTTCTGACACAGGCAGTTTGTCAGAGCGAGCAATTTATAGGGGAAAGAATTTCAAATTTCCCGCCTCCAAAGTCACGCGCCGCCCGGAAGAAGGGAATATCGGCTGTGAACGGAGCAGGAATGAGGAGAGGTAAGTTCTTACAGTACCCCACTCTTAAGAGTGGACTCCGGACGCCCTAAGCTTTTTAACAGATCAGGAGCATGGAGGTCTCTAGCAGGAATCCAGGAGCGCTCCTCCAGTCCAAAACCTTTCCAATCGACCAGGAATTGCAATGAACCTCTGGAAATGCGAGAGTCCAGGATTTCGTTAATCTCGTACTCTTTATCTTGTATGGAAAGCGCTGCAGGCGGTCTCTTAGAAGAAGAAAACTTGTTAATAATGAGTGGCTTCAGAAGAGACACATGGAACACATTAGGAATTTTCAAAATATGCGGTAACACCAATCTAAAGACTACTGGGTTAACGACTTCAGAGATTTTGAAGGGGCCAATGAAACGAGGAGCGAACTTCCTGGAAGGAACCTGAAGATGAAGATTCTGAGTAGACAACCATACCTTGTCACTGGGAGAGAGTAGAAGAGTAGGTCTTCTCTTTTTATCATAAGATTTTTTACTTAAGGCAGAAGTTTGAAACAGTCTGCGTTTGATTTGAACCCACCTAGCTGAGAAATCTTGTAAAAGAGAATACACAGCAGGAACTCCAGATACAGGTAAGTCATGAAATGGAGAAAGTGTATGATGAAAACCCTGAAGAGCAAAAAAAAGAGAGGCCGAAGTGGAGTCATGGGAATGATTATTATTGGCAAAATGCCCGAGGTAACAAATCGACCAAATAGTCATCTTTGGCCGAAATATCATCATCAGTTTTCATCATCAGTTATTTATATAGCACTATTAATTCCGCAGCGCTGTACAGAGAACTCACTCACATCAGTCCCTGCCCCATTGGAGCTTACAGTCTAAATTCCCTAACACACGCACACAGACAGACAGACACACAAACTAGGGTCAATTTGATAGCAGCCAATTAACATATCAGTATGTTTTTTGAATTGTGGGAGGAAACCCACGCAAACACGGGGAGAACATATAAACTCCACACAGATAAGGCCATGGTCGGGAATCGAACTCATGACCCCAGTGCTGTGAGGCAGAAGTGCTAACCACCAGCCATCTGTTGAATTTATCGAGCTCCTGATTGGTTCTTTCAATCAGGCCATTAGTTTGGGGATGATAGGCAGATAAGAAGTTTAACTTGATCCCACAAACACGACAGAATACTCTCCAAATCTTTGCCACAAACTGAGTTCACCGGTGTGAGATGATCACATCCGGAAGATGAAAGACCTCTTTTATAAATAGTTGAGCCAGTACAGAGGCAGATGGAAGGCCCTTCAAAGGAACAAAATGAGCAGCCCGAGAAAGGCAATCCGTAATGACCCAAACCACGCAGAATCCTTTGGAAATCGGTAGATCTGTTATGAAATTGATAGAGACCAATCGATCAGGAATAGGAAGTGAATGCAACAAGCCATAAGGAGACTGCCGAGGAACCTTATTTTGAGCACAAGTGGAGCATGCAGCTACAAAATGTTGGACATCTGAGTGTAAGGAAGGCCACCAGTAACTACGATAAACTAATTCCTTGGTCTTCTTGGTACCAAAATGACCGGAAAAACGAGAAGCGTGAGCCCACCTGACAAGCTTGGGACGCAGATGGAATGGGACAAAAGTCTTCCCGTGAGGAATAGTGTGGTGAGTAGGAGTGGTAGCCACAACACACTCTGGGTCAAGGATAGGTCTTCTGGAATCATCAGCATCAGTAGAGTCAAAGGAATGAGAGAGGACATCCGCTTTTTTGTTCTTGGAAGCAGGCCTGAATGTGATAATCATATTGAAGCGGGAAAAGAATAATGACCACCTGGCCTGACAAGGATTAAGAAAGGATGCAGATTGTAGGTATAGAAGATTTTTATGAACAGTATATACCGTTATAGGAAATAAGGCTCCCTTCAAGTGATGTGTACATTCTTCCAGAGCCAATTTGATAGCGAGTAGTTCCCTGTCTCCAATCCCATAATTCCTCTTCGCAGAGGATAATCTTCGGGAAAAGAAACCACATGGAGAAAGTTTCCCTGGACAATTCTTCTGAGACAATATGGCTCCAACAGTAATAGATGAAGCATCTACTTCAAGGAAAAAAGGAATTGTGCGGTCAGGCTGTTGTAGGATAGGAGCGGAGTTAAAGGCTTTATTAAGTGCAGTAAAGGCTTCCATAGCCTCAGGAGGCCAAAGTTTAGAATTGGAGAACTACCAGGGAAGAGAACCCTTTGATGAACTGTCTGTAATAATTGGCAAACCCCAAAAACCGTTGAACTGCCTTAAGACCCACCGGCTGGGGCCACTCCGAGACTGCCTTAAGTTTCTCAGAATCCTTTCGAAGACCAGAGCCTGAAACCACGTATCCCTGAAAGGGAAGTGGATCCTTTTCAAAGAGACATTTCTCAAGCTTGCAGTAGAATCGATTTTGTCTGAGCCGATCAAGAACTATGGAGACATGCCTCCAATGGGAAGTGATATCGGAAGAGAATATAAGGATGTCATCCAAGTATATTACCACAAATTGGTAAAGAATATCTCAAAATTTTGTTGATAAAATTTTGGAACACAGCGGGGGCATTGCATAGCCCAAGGGGCATAACCAAATACTCGAAATGTCCATCATGAGTAATAAATGCTGTCTTCTCCCTGCTTGATAGGCACCTCTGAGATCCAGCTTAGAAAAAACAAGCCCCTTTGATTCTGTCAAACAATTCAGAAATTAGTGGTAGGGGATATTTATTTTTCACAGTAATAGCGTTAAGACCTCTGTAGTCAATACAGGGGCGGAGATCACTGTCCTTTTTTTATAACAAAGAAGAAGCCGGCCCCGGCAGGAGAGATGGATTTCCTAATAAAGCCCTGCTAAAGGTTATCCTTTATGTAAGCGGACAAGGAGTGTGATTCAATGAGAGCAGGATAATCCCAAAAGAGTGGTCTAACAAGGCAAGAGGTCATACACGGAGGAGTCACCAGGAACCAGCAGAGGATACACAGAGAGCAGGAAGACAAAGCTGATTGTCAGCATAAAGGAGGGCCTGGATGGAGAAACTGGAATCAGATGGAGAGGAAGCGAAAACACCAAACCTGACCTCTCCGGAGCCGGTTAGGCCTTGTCGTTTCCCAGCCATTTGGAACATTTACTCAGAAGATGACCTGGTTCCCCGCAGTACAAGCATAAATGGTTCTTGAATCGTCTCTCTCCTCCTGAGAGAGACAAGCTCTCCTCAATTGCATATGTTCCTCTGGTGATACCCCCGGAGTCTGAAAGCGAAAAGACAAACGGAACCCTGGACGACGAGACATCTCCCTCTCCTGAGTGTGTTCCTGGAAACGAATATCAATCTGATTACACAATGAAATTAGCGAATGCAAAGGGGAAGGGAGTTCACGACCAGCTAATTATCTTTGATCCGTTCTGAGAGTCCTTGCCAAAAAGTGGCTAGGAGAACTTCGTTGTTCCAGCGAATTTCGGCCGCCAAAGTACGGAATTGGACAGCATATTGGCCTAGAGAGGAGGTGCCTTGGAGGCGCAGAATACCAGAGGTCGCGCTGGATACTCGTCCAGGTTCATCAAAGAGACGCCTGATGGTTTCCAAAAAGGTGGTACAATTATGTAAAATGGGATCATTGCATTCCCATAAGGGAGATGCGCAGGCTAAAGCTTGTCCGGACAATAGAGAAATAATATAGGCCACCTTTGTCTTCTCTGTAGGAAAGTTCCCAGGCTGTAACTCGAATTGGATGGCACATTGGTTTAAAAAACCATGGCAAGCTTTATGATCCCCATCAAACTTTGGAGGGTTAGGAATCCGAAGCTGGGAAGCAGAAGATGCAGAGGCCACCAAACTTGATGCTTGAGAAGAGGAAGAAGAAGATTGTGTTGGAGAGAGTGGAGGAGGTGGTGCTACTGCCTGAGTGGTTAGAGTATTCTGGAGGGAATCGAGACGAGCAGACATGCTTTGAAGAAATTGTAGCAGCTGATTCTGATTCTTCTCTTGTTCCTCTACCCGAGCGGCAAGATGCTGCAAAAGATCCCTAACAGAGGGGTTATCGGATCTGTCCATCATGGCTGGGGTCAGAGCAAACTGTTACGTCTCACAGGAGATGACTATTAGAGTTGACTCAGGCCTTCCCAGGGCATGGAGTCTAATGGACCTCCCGGTTTTCACCAAGAACCGCTGCAAGGCGGGATCGGTTTTGCTGCCGCAATCCAACAGTTTGCGACCCCTAGGTTAGCCCTGTGACGTAATAGACAAGAGATTTGTAGATGAGGGATCCGGAAAGCAGACTCTGTAGTGGTATAACAGGACAGGGTAATTAGCTGAAATAGATCAGATGGTCTGAAGAGTCCTGACACGTTTCAGTGAAGCACCAGGTTGGATACATCAAAGATATACCACAGAGCGGAGAGTCGCTGGGTCGGATACCTAGGAGCACGGCTGGGTGAGATACACGGGCCACAGAGATGTAGATATGAATAGCCGGGTCGGATACACTGAATGTCAGCCGGGTTGGATACAATGGGACAAAGCAGCAGAGGAGTCGATGCGGATACCCGGGTTGGATACACAGATAATCAACCGGGTCGGATGCACAAGAGGCACAGGCAAAAAAGTAGTCAAATGTGGATAGCCGGGTCGGATACACAGAATGTCAGCAGGATAAGGAGTGGTCTAACAAGGCAGAGGTCATACACGGAGGGGTCACCAGGAACCAGCACAGGATACACAGAGGGGGAGCCAGACGCCAAGCTGTAACTTTTTGCTCTGACACAAGCAGTGTGTCAGAGCGAACAAGTTATAGGGGAAAGAATTTCAAATTCCCCACCTCCGAAGTCACATGACCACAGCCTCGTGCCGTCTGGAAGAAGGGAGCATCAGAGCAGGAACAAGATGAGGTAAGTGTTACGAGCCGCGACGGTACTCACCGCCACCGCGACTCGTCTCCTGGTCTCCCCGACGTCCCGGCCGTCACCTTGATGACGGGACGTCACTTCCGGCCATGACCCGGCCGCTTGGCAACGGCCGGACGCTTCTTTCGCAGAGCCGCATCCCGGCAATGAATGAAAGCCAGGTGCGTGCGCAAAATTGGTCCCACCAGCATGCGGGCTGATTAATGAATATAATTAATTTTATGCAGGGGGCTGTGTAGACTTCAGAGCGAGGCTCTGATTGGCTGCTTGTTGTATTTAAGGCAGGGAGGGCTTGGCCTCCCTGCCGGTTATAGCTTCCAGACCCCTGTGTTGCTGCCTGCTGCTGTACTGTTGGTGTTTAACCTTTGGAGCTCTGTTTGCCATGTATGACCCCTGCCTGACCTCTGGATTTGTCTTTTGCCTGTGCCCTTGACCTTTTGGCTTATACCTTTGTTTCTGCTGGTTTGCTCGTGACCTCGACCCCTAACGTGTTTTCTGACGATTCTATCTACAAGTGACCCCTGACCTCGGCCTGTTCTCTGGATTCGCTGTCTGCCATTACCCTCTGCTCCTGGGTTTTCCACAGCTGGTACACATCACACAACCCTCTGTAGTCTGCGGCCAAGTCTGTCCCCACCACTAGGGGCTCCAGTGAACACCAGACTGTCAGAGCAGACTCCAGGTGTTGTTGTACTGGCTGGAGGGGTTCCTGACAGTAAGTTCTTAAACTAGGAGTCCCCCATAGGCAGCACCAGCCCGCTATTAATTTTGTTTAGATATCATTATAGAAAGAGAAAGGTCAATCTCTGGATTTAGGGCCTAGGCAGCAGCCGCACACACTATTATTATATCCATAAGCTGCAGGCGGGTAGGGGTCTAGCTCTGACCTGCAAAATTTTTCACCAGTCTTTTACCTTGGTGACCTTATATGTGCCTAATCTCAATCAATCTGTTTTCCTAGAAGCCATTCTGGATAAAGTGGATCCGTTGAGGGAAGGTATTCTCATTCTAGGAGGAGACTTCAACTGGGTGCTTCATCCTGCCGTTGATGCCTCACCAGGGTTGACCGGGTATTCCGGGAAACTTTACCGCAAGGTGAGACGCACCATACATGGGCACCAGCTGGTCGACACATGGAGGTTCAAGCACCTCACGGAGAGGGAATACACTTTCTTCTCCCACCCCCACAATATATATTCACGACTGGACTACTTTTTCATATCACACAATCACCTAGATCTGGTAAGGAAAGTAACAATAGGCCAAGTAACATAGTAACATAGTTGATGAGGTTGAAAAAAGACACCAGTCCATCAAGTTCAACCTATTTTGGATCTCCTGCGATCCTGCACTTATATTTGAAATTAATCCAGAGTAAGCAACCGCCAATCTGTTTCAATTTTGAAAATCCCCCCCAGACTCAATATTGCAATCCAATTTTTACCCTATATCCACTACTATCTTTTATTTTAAATTAACGGTCGTATCCCTGGATACACCTTTCCGCTAAAAATTTGTCTAACCCTTTCTTAAACATATCTATTGAATCTGCCATCACAACCTTCCCTGGCAATGAATTCCATATATTGAGTGCCCTTACTGAAAAGAACCCCTTCCTTTGCTGGTTGTGAAATTTCCTCTCCTCTAACCTTAGGGGATGACCACGTGTCCTGTGTGTGGTCCTTGGGGTAAAAAGTTTCCATGAAAGCTCTCCGTATTGACCCCTAATGTATTTGTACATAGTAATCATATCTCCCCTTAGACGCCTCTTTTCTAAAGTAAACATGCCTAAACTGGCTAACCTTTCCTCATAACTTAATGACTCCATACCCTTTATCAATTTTGTCGCCCTTCTCTGAACCCTTTCTAGTTCCAAATTATCTTTTTTATAGAGTGGTGCCCAGAACTGTACTGCATATTCAAGATGAGGTCTTACCAACGATTTATACAGTGGCAAAATTACACTGTCTTCCCTTGCATCTATGCCCCTTTTTATGCATGCCAATACTTTGTTTGCCCTTGCAGCTGCTGCTTGACATTGAGCACTATTGCTAAGTCTACTGTCTACGAGCACTCCCAAATCCTTTTCCATTATAGATTCTCCTAAATTAATTCCATTTAATTTATAGATTGC
This sequence comes from Mixophyes fleayi, assembly GCF_038048845.1. Classification (NCBI taxonomy): domain Eukaryota; kingdom Metazoa; phylum Chordata; class Amphibia; order Anura; family Limnodynastidae; genus Mixophyes; species Mixophyes fleayi. Next base: position 239,249,479 of record NC_134403.1, read on the forward strand.
GTTCTTGTTTTTGATCCCTGAATGCATAACCTTACATTTATCTGTGTTAAACCTCATATTCCATTTAGCCGCCCAATCCTCCAGTTTATTTAAGTCCCTCTGTAGAGAAGCTACATCTTGCTCTGATTTTATTACCTTACAGAGTTTAGTGTCATCTGCAAAAATAGAAACTTTACTCTCTAAACCATCACCAAGGTCATTAATAAATATATTAAAAAGGAGTGGTCCCAGCACGGAACCTTGAGGTACTCCACTTAAGACCTTTGACCAATTAGAAAATGTTCCATTTATCACAACTCTCTGTTCCCTATTCTCTAACCAGTTTTCGATCCAAGTACAAATTTTGATTCCTAGACCCAGTTCCCTTATTTTGTAAACCAACCTCTTGTGTGGCACTGTATCAAAGGCCTTTGCAAAATCTAAGTAGACCACATCTACTGTCCTGCCCTGGTCTAAGTTCCCACTAACTTCCTCGTAGAAACTAATTAGATTAGTTTGACATGACCTATCCCTCACAAATCCATGTTGATTCCCACTAATAATTTTATTGCGTACCAAGTAATCCTGAATACTGTCCCTTAAAATACTTTCCAGTAGTTTCCCCACTATTGATGTCAGGCTTACAGGTCTATAATTCTCTGGTTGTGATCTCGTCCCCTTTTTAAACAACGGCACCACATCTGCTATTCGCCAATCCCTTGGTACTGAGCCTGATGAGATTGAATCTCTGAAAATTAAGAATAGTGGTCTAGCTATTTCCGAGTTTAACTCCATAAGGACCCTTGGGTGTATGCCATCTGGACCTGGAGCTTTATTTATCTTAATATTCTTCAGTCGCCTTTGGACTTCTTCCTCTGACAACCAAGTATTAATTAATGGCAGGGTTTCATTTCCATTTTTATGTATTACTCCTGCCATTTGTTCCTCTCTGGTAAATACTGAAGAAAAGAACGTGTTTAATACCTCTTTAATACCAGTCACCTGGTCGGATCATGCCCCGGTATATTTGTCTCTTTTATTACCCCAACCTGGCCATAAACTATTTACATGGAGCCTGAACGAGCTCCTGATCCAGGAGAAGTATAGTAAAACATAAATCGAGGCAGCACTAGATGACTATACACTACTTAACAACACTCCCGACATATCAAAAATCTCACTATGGGAGACCCATAAATGTGTTATTAGGGGAAAGATGATTCAGTTAGGCATATTCATGAAAAAACAAAAGATAGCTTACCGAGACCTACTCTTGGAGAAAATCAAATCCCTTGAAATGAGACACAAAGTCTCTAGAGATTCAGAAACCCTGGCGGAATTGGCGGAAGTGAGAAAGACTCTAAACCAGCTGATGTTGGGTAAGATACAGCTGGACTATCGTAAATGCCGAAATAAGTTTTACCAATGGGGTGATAAACCCGGAAAGCTTTTGGCCCGAGCCCTGCGAGCTCAGAGAGCCCAGCTGTATATACCACACATCGAATCAGAAACCGGGAAACTGTGCGTTACCTCTTCGGACAAAGCTAGAACGTTCCACGCCTATTACTCAAGTCTATAATCTTAATAAGAAGGTATCGCTGGCGGAACGCTCTGCTAAGCAGGAGCGCATAGCGAATTACCTTGAGAGGGTTCAGTTTCCCAAACTAGACACAGACGCCATACAATTGCTGGAGGCCCCTTTTACCCCTGAGGAACTGGAGGAGGCAATCAAAACGACACCCTCAGGGAAAAGTCCTGGTCCAGACGGTTTCACAATATCCTATTACAAAGCCATTAAAGCCAAATTGATACCGCTCATGCTTCAGGCCTTCAATGCGATCTCTGCTCAAACCCACTTTTCACACCATTCTTTGTCAGCTTTGACAGTATTGCCTAATGAGGGGAAAGACCCAGCGCTTTGTCCAAGTTATAGGCCAATATCCTTGCTCAATGTGGACATTAAATTATACGCCAAACTTATAGCAAACAGAATGAAACCTCTCCTGTCTAAAATGATTCATTCAGATCAGGTAGGATTTGTCCCAGGGCGCGAAGCCAGTGACAATACTACTAAAATAATTGATTTGATCCAGCATGCCAATACTATCAAATCTTCCACCGTTTTACTATCTACAGATGCGGAAAAAACCTTCGATAAAGTGGATTGGGATTTCATACAGGGAACACTTAGTCATTTGGGTCTGGGGCCGGTGGGGCTGGCAAGAATTCAAACATTATACACACATCCAATGGCAAGAGTTAGAGTTAATGGAGACTTATCAGAACCCTTTAATATAGCCAACAGAACGAGGCAGGGCTGCCCCCTTTATCCCATGGTTTTCATCCTATGTATGGAGGCACTCGCGCGGTCTATCAGAGCAAACCCAGATATTTCAGGGGTTCGGATGGGAGAGAGGGAATTTAAACTGGCCCTCTTTGCGGATGACCTTCTTGCCATCCTTACGAACCCGATCGTCTCAATCCCAAATCTGGTGTCGGAATTTCGTGTTTTTGGAGAATTATCTCATTTTAAAATTAATTATTCAAAATCAGTGGCCCTCAATATTTCCTCCCCACCTAACGTAATTGAAGGTCTGAAGTCGGCTTTTCCCTTTGTCTGGCACCCCACGCATCTTAAATATTTGGGGGTGATCATAAACAAAGACAATTCAAAGATCCACACGGATATCTTCCTACCTATTACTGCAACTATACGCTCCAATCTGAGGGATTGACTTCAGAAGGACTTTTCCCTGATAGGTAGAGTTAATGTCGTCAAAATGAACTTACTCCCGAGGGTGTTATACTTACTACACACGCTACCAATTCATGTTCCCACTTCATGGTTCAATGAGCTACATAAGGCTATCAGACATTTTGTCTGGAGGGGTAGGAGACCTCGCTTCAGACATGACATACTATATAAACACAAAGGTGATGGTGGTTTACAGCTGCCACATTTTTCAACATATTATGATGCTGTTATGCTGAATAGGGTCCTAGACTGGTCACGAGGAGGAGGGGACAGGCAGTGGGTCTGGATTGAAGATTATGTGTTAGAGACAGTGATTGATCTTGCTCCATGGCAGTCTTCTCTTCCCACTGTTAAACACCCGACTATATTTCCCACCCTGGCCAGATGGTCAAAATTACGCTCCACCCCAAACATATCCACAAAGCACTCACCCCTGACGACACTTTTTGACAATCCGGACTTTCCCCCCGGCCTATCGAGACAGTTATTTAAACATTGGATTCAGGCAGGGATAATCCCGTGTCGGCCAGCTGGTGGGCAGGTCTGGAGTCATACCCTTTGCTGAGATACAGGCAAAGTGGGGTCTACCCAATGTGGAAATTTGGAGACATATCCAATTGAGACACTTTTGCTTGTTCCAGGGGAATCCGTGAGGAGGCTGGCAGGACACGCACACAGTTTGAGGCCCTTGCACTACAGCACACCGCCCTCGGCATACCCTATCATCTATTTACAAGATTTTGATCGAACAGTCATCCAAAACGCTACCTAAATTCACCAGGGACTGGGAGCGGGAGCGAGAGATAGTCATACCTGAACAAGAATGGGGGAACATATTTCAGCACACTCACGCTGGTTCAGTCAGTGTGAGAGTGGTTGAAACGCATTTTAAGATACTGACTAGGTGGTACCAGTGTCTCAGTCTCCTAGCAAAAATGGTTCCCGGGATCTCAGATCTATGCTGGAGATGTCAGGGAGCTTCGGGTACTCCATTACAAATCTGGTGGGATTGCCTGGCAATCAGACCCTTTTGGGATGCGATCATTCTCATCTCCAAAAAGATTGTACGAACCGAATTACCAAATTGCCAAAGGTTTTGGCTACTTAATGACACTAATATGCCAGTCTCCCAATATAAAAAGTCCTTGGTAAAATACCTCAATGGCGCTGCAAAGGCCGTGATACCAGTACACTGGAGGTCACTGCAGGTCCCTACTATAAAATAATGGTTTGCACGGATAGACTTCTATATGGCAATGGACGAAATAATTTATGCGGCAGAGGACAAAAATAGAGCATTCTACATATTGTGGTCGGAATGGATCGAGTTTGTCACGGGCACTAGGAGTCTTGCAAAGGATTTTACCAGATGACTGGGCTTACCAGAGTAGTGAAGTTCACACAACGGTCCTCTGGTAGCAGGGTGACTAGCGGAACAGATATCACAGCAGATGGAGAGAGAATGCCAATAAATAATAGGAAAGTTAGTGACTTGCAGCAATCTTTGGTCAATGAATCAGCGGCTAGCTGATATAGTGGAAAGGTAGATTTGAACATGGAGATCAGGATGGACGTGAGTAGATGCAGGGAGGTAGAAAGGAAGTCAGTGGTCTGCGTACAGCAAGTTGTACCACTGCTTATGGTGAGAAGACTTGTCCAGGTGCAGGTAGGTAGCGGCGAAGTCAGTGGTCTGCGTATAGCAAGTTGTACCACTGCTTAATAGGTCAGGATGTGTACAAGTGTTGATGAGTGGAAGCATACAAAGATAATAGGATGCAGACACTGAGAGCACAGAGGAACTTGATCCCAATAGGTATGCAGCGTATCCAACAAAGTCTATATAACGGTATGTGTGGCGCTGCTTGGTAGAGACCTGCTCAGCACAGATTACAGTGCTGAGAATGGCACATTTGTTAAAGTAATGCTTTTGGCAGGTATACTGGTGGCGGAAACAAAGCAAGTTTTCGCGACGTGCACCCAAGAGTAATCACAACGTTTACTGATAACTAGTATCTTTAAGCATTGCGATTGGACCGCACAGCCAGGAAAGCCGTGATTGTGACTTGGGAGTGACGGGGAGGAATTCTGTTGGCAAGGCCGGTAATTGACTTTACCGGATGCTGCCAGTTGTAATAAACTCAACAGATTTGCTGGAGAGTCAGGGGTAATCGAGGAGCTGATAGCCCTTTAGTCCGCATTGACATTTCTGTATTAGGGGTCCTCATTTAGTACGAGAGGAAGCGAGTGGACGCGGCTTGTAGCAAATACGTCCACAGGCCGGTAAAATATCTCTAGCGGTAGATTGCGGGTGGCAGTGTTGATAGTAGTGGCAGGATATTATATTCCTGGGACCCTATATTGTGGCAGGATATTGTGATATTCCTGGGACCCTATATTGTGGCAGGATATTGTGATATTCCTGGGACCCTATTGTTCAACATGGGTGCTAAGCTGACGCTAGAGATGGCCGATGTACTGCCTAAGGAAGGTCCTATTGGTTCAGCAAGGTTTTTTATGTGTAAGAAATATGGTGCATACGCAACGGCGTATTGCGACATGTGGGTCAAGATGACCAAGGATTTTGTATGGTCTTTCCCAACAATAGGGAGTTTTATTTCAGAGGTTCTAAATAATGCAAAAAATAAACTGTGGTTGATTAAGTCAACGAAAGTGAGAAATAAACATAATGATTGTTTGAAATTGTGGCAAATGGAAGGCAACACGTGGCAGAGCAGCGAGTGCACAGCGGAAGTAGGTGTGGCAAAAAGCGCGCGCACAACAGAAGTAGCCGTTGAGAAGCGTGGCGGGGAGAGTAAGTACAGCCGTTAGCAAATTCCTTTCTTTCATTTTTAATAAGTTATATCCTGTTTTAAGTCAGTTTAAAACAAGTGTCTCTGAAGAAGAGGATGAACCTACTGTAATTTCAGCCATTGCCCATGCTATTAATATGCTAGAGGTTCAGCGTAAGTATAGAAATGGGGCAGTGGCTGAGATAGGTGAGAGTAGTGGAGTGACCACTAGGAGGGAAAACATCCAAGGTACTGAAGCAGCAACTTCTGTAGTTAATCCTGAAGGTAGTGAACCAGTGGGTACTTATCCTGTCTCCACAATAGCAGTTCCCAATGGAAAGGCGGATAAGGATGGTATAGTTCCTGTAAGAAATGTTGCAATGCATTGTCCTTGGACTAGATCAGAATTACGTTCCATTATGACTGAATTCCCAGATCCAAGAAAAGAGTTGGCTAAGTGTCAGAAATTTGTTAATTACTTAGGAAACGCACATGAAAAAAACAAGGATTGGCGGGTAGTGTTGAGGGCATGTCTTCCTCCCAATACTAACATACAAAAATGTATTAAAGATTGTTTGTTGGAGGAAGACGACACCTTGACAGATGAAGGTAATCAAGAAAATATTGAGAAAATTATCTCACAATTAGCCATCTATTTTCCTGTCGTAGTAAATTGGAGTAAGATTTTCACCATAAAACAAAAAGATAGTGAAACTGCAGCGGACTACTTTGCTAGAGCTCTTGCATCAATGACGCAGTTTACTGGGATAACAGATATAAAGGAGAATCCACATCATAGGGAGGTGGCTGTAACAGTACTTATGGATGGTTTAAAGGAGAATTTAAAAGCGAGAGTACAAACCTCATTACCTAATTGGAGAGGCATCACGGTAGATTCTCTTAGGGAGTCTGCTGTGGAGCATGACAAAAATATTTTTAGAAAGAGGGAAGAGAAGAGTGACAGGTTGATGATGGTAAGTATACAAGCATTCGAGGGAATGCATACACGACCACCAGCATACAACCCACATGACAGGAAAACTAGAATGTTGAAATGTTATAATTGCAAGGAAGAAGGACATATGAGGAAGGATTGTAGAAAAGGAAGATACAATCCTAATGGAGGGTCACATAGATATCCTTCAAGGAGGAATTAACATAGACTAGAAGACTCACACCTGCCCGCACATGTAATAGCAGCAAATGATGTGCGGGAAAGCGATAGTCAGCGCTAGGGGTCATGTCTATAGTCTACAACCAGTGAGGTTAACATAGAGTCTGAGGGAAGAACCAACAATGATAGTTGACATAGCTGGTAGGAAACAAACTTTTCTTGTAGATACAGGGGCGGCCAGATCCGTGATAACCTCTCCTTTCAATTTACAGGTGACCAGTAAAACTATTCCAGCTATGGGGGTAATGGAAAGAGTGTTGCATTATCCTTTAACTAAACCCACAGAAGTTACTATCGGGCCTCTGCATACCAAGCACTCGTTTCTCTTGGCTGCAGCAGTTCCTACTAACTTGCTGGGAAGGGATTTGTTATGGAAAATGGGATGTGTCATATACTGTACCCCAGATGGTGTATTCCTAGATATACCCGAGAAGGTTGCGCATGAGGTACAGGATATATTAGACACCCCACAAAGGTTAATGTTGCACTCTACTGTTATAGAACAAAGTCCATCTCAAGTAAAGGGGATGTTGCTGGAGATACCGGGTTCCCTATGGACCAGAGATGGACAGGACACTGGATTGATGGCAAATGTAGCTCCGGTGATGGTAAATCTAAAAAGTGGTAGTATAGCTCCAAAAATCCCACAGTATCCATTAAAATTGGAGGTGGAACTAGGGGTATATCCTGTTATTGAAAGGCTGTTGCAACAAGAGATTTTAATTCGTACATCCAGCACAACAAATAGTCCCATTTTCCCTGTGAAGAAGAGTGGGGGGAGGGGCTATAGATTAGTCCAGGACTTAAGGGGAATTAATAAAGTTGTTGAGAGCCAATTCCACGTAGTGCCCAATCCAGCTGTCATCCTCATGCAGATTCCACCATCTGCTAGTCATTTTACTGTCATTGACTTGTGTTCTGCCTTCTTATCAGTCCCTCTTCATCCCGACTGTTTACAATCCTTCCAACCTAGCAATGGGTCTGTTCTGATTCAATATGTGGACGATTTGTTGTTGTTGTGGTCTGATTCTTTTATGTCATGTTTACATGATACTAAATTGCTGTTGCTCCATCTCTCGCAAACAGGGCACAAGGTGGCAAAGGACAAGTTACAGCCATGTCAGACTAAGGTCAAAAACTTAGGACACTGTCTCACCCAAGGACTAAGACACTTGACGACCGACAGAATTGAGGCCATACAACACATGCCGCAGAGCCAGAAGCAAATTCGTACCTTCTTGGGGATGTGTGGATACTGTAGATCAGGCCTGTCCAACCTGCGGCCCTCCAGGTGTTGTGAAACTACAAGTCCCAGCATGGCCTTCCAGCTATCAACTGGTTGTCTACTGGCAAAGCATGCTGGGGCTTGTAGTTTCACAACACCTGGAGGGCCGCAGGTTGGACAGGCCTGCTGTAGATCCTGGATCCCAGGGTTTTCTATTCTGGCATTACCATTGCAGGAGCTAGTCTCTTCCTCAAAACCAGAATGTGTCGTACACACAGAGGAGTCAGAGCAAGCGTTCTTTAATCTTAAAGATAGTCTGACTAGAGCACCTGCATTGGGAATACCTGATTATGAAAAGCCTTTTGAGCTATACTGTACGGAAGCTGATGGTTGTGCAGCAGGTGTACTCACACAGAAACATGGTGACGTTTACAGACCGGTAGCGTACTACAGTGCACAATTGGACACTGTGGCAAGATCACTCCCAACATGTCTCAGAAGTGTAGCAGCAACTGCTCTTCTGGTAAGTAAGAGCGAGGACGTAGTATTAGGACATGATTCAACTGTCTATACACCCCATGCAGTATCAGCTCTATTAAATTCAGCTCAAACCAGACATGTCTCTTCAGCTAGATTCACAAAATGGGAACTAGCTCTGATGGCACCCTCAAACATCACCATCAAATGATGTAGCACCTTAAATCCAGCTACATACCTTCCATATGTGTCTTGAGAGACACAAAGGATGGGAGGTGAGGAGACCCTGGGTGGTGATAAGTTTGGCAAGAGTACTGATACACATGATTGTATGGAATACCTGAACCAGACCTTTACTGCAAGGCCCGACATACGTGACACCCCCTTAGAAAATGTAGATTTTACTTTTTATGCAGACGGGAGTTGTCATAGACAGACGGAGACAGGAGAACTATGTACTGGTTATGCTGTTGTAGACGATCAGGACGTTGTAGAAGCTGGACCCCTTGGCCCACCTCACTCAGCTCAAGTGGCCAAACTAGTAGCATTAAGGAGAGCTTGTGAGTTGGCAAAGGGTAAGTCAGCTAATATATATACTGACTCTAGGTACGCCTTCGGGGTAGTGCACAATTTTGGGACCCTTTGGTGTCTTAGAAACTTTACGACAGCAGCAGGCACGCCAGTGGCACACTCACAACACATAAAAGGACTTTTTACAGTGATACAGTAACCCAGGACAGTAACCATCATATAATGTAAAGCCCATACCTCTGAAGAAGACCCAGTGTCATTGGGCAACAACAGGGCGGATGAAGCTGCTAAATGGGCAGCAGGGCAACCTATGACTGTATCGACCGAGACTATGATGGTTTTTCAGACATTAGACATGCAGAATCTAATTGAAATGCAAGATTTGTGTTCCCTGCAGGAAAAGGCGGTCTGGAAGGCGAAGGGATGTGGTCAAGAGTCCTCAGGACTCTGGAGAGATGGACAAGGTAAGCCTGTAGCTCCCAGAACATACTATCCAAGCCTGGCTAAAGCAGCACACGGTCTGACTCACCTGGGTAAAGAAGGTATGTGCAAACTGGTGAGAGCATACTGGTGTGCACCTGGATTTTCCTCTCAAGCTGGTAAGAAGGCAATGTCATGTCTTGTTTGAGGAAAAATGTTGGGAAAACTATTCCAACTAAGCCATCCCATATCCCTCCTACAGACGGACCTTTTCAGGTAATACAAATTGACTATATCCAATTACCACCTTGCAGGAATCTAAAGTATGTGTTAGTATGTATTGATGTGTTTTCTGGTTGGGTAGAAGCATATCCGGCAGCCACTAATACTGCTGTGTTCACTGCAAAGAAAATTGTACAAGAGTTTGTGTGTAGGTTCGGTATCCCTAGAATCATCGAAAGTGATAGGGGTACCCACTTTACTGGTGATATCTTCCAGAACATGTGTAAGCTCATGGGAATCAGTAGCAGACTTCACACCCCTTACCGACCACAAGCCAGTGGTAAGGTGGAAAGACTAAATGGTACTATTAAGAACAAGCTTGGTAAGATAATGGCTGAAACTGGGTTGGCGTGGCCTGAAGCTTTGCCACTAGTCCTCCATAGCATCCGAACCACTCCTAGACCTCCTCTTAATCTGTCCCCCTTTGAGATACTGTTCGGCCGACAACCTCATTTGATCGTGAGTCCACAAGACGACTTGAAGTGTAATAATGAAGGGACTGTGCAATATCTTATAAAAATGAGCAGACAGCTAAAGCAACAACAACAAAAACTAAAAATGCTGTCACCTGGTATGCCAGAAACGAACTGTCATGATGTTGAACCTGGAGACTATGTTATGATCCGCAATTTCTTACGCTCAGGTTGTTTAACAGACCGTTGGGAAGGCCCGTACCAAGTGCTGCTGACCAGTACCACATCACTGAAGGTTGCAGAGAGAGACACTTGGGTCCATTCCACCCACTGCAGGAAAGTCAGTAACCCGGAGAAAGTGCGAGATACTGAGACTGACAACACCGATCTGTCACTCGTAAACCTGTTCCGGGAGACCTAAAGCTTGCAGTCAAGACACCTGAGCCAGAGACGTTGCCCAAAACTCTCCAGCGATGCAGTGGCGGTTTTTTTTTCTCTTGTTCCAGGATTTTCCTTGTTTTTACTTTTTATAGGACACTCTATTTTTGTGAAGGAAGATGGAGGACAGAGGCAGGATCTGGTAGTGATACCGATGAGATGGATGTCGAGGATAAGTTATTAGAATACCCAGAGCAGCCCATTATCAAGCTTGGTCCAGGGGTTATGAAAAGGTCTACTAGCTCTGAAACTCGGAGGCAGTGTGAGTGGATATTGTCTGATGAATATTGTATCTGTAAGTACTGTGACTCCCTAGTTGAAGAGAAATGCATCCAGCGATGCCAGTTCACTGGTAATCTGGACGTGGGTGGGCATCCTCTGGAGGATTATCACTCCCTAGTGGTTAAGGTTCTAAACCATACTGAGTGCTGGGTGTGCTCTCATGTGCCTCAGGGACAGCATAACGTAGGACTAGTGCCGTTCCCACTAAACATCTCTGAGGTACTCAAATTAAGGGGAGGGAAGCCCATAGATGGGAGGTACAGTAACTCTAGGTCCCCTAGTCTGAAGCTTCGACAATACTCCTTAGAAAGATCTTTACTGTGCCTAAATATCTCTCATGCAAAGGGTCTGGAGTATTGGGAAGCTGACCTATCAGATCAGACAATGGCTCGCCACACTCATTTTGGAGGGAGACTTACAAGGTCACCAATAGGCAGGAATGTTAATGGACACCATAAATTAGGGTGTGTAACCAAACATAAGAAAGTATCTATTGGGAAGGTCTCTATAGGTAATTGTAAGAATGTCATCCATGCTGACACGTGTCTTGAACAAATGGAGACACTAGGCATGGGTAGTTTTGTCAAAACCTTATGTGATATAATTAATGGACATACTGTTCCTTATGTTCTCCCAGATGACGTGTACTTTGTGGGAGAAAAGCTTATTCCTGGGTGACTCCGAGTTCCAAGGGCTTGTGTTTATTAGGTAAACTGGTTCCTGAAATCATGACTATTACTCATGAGGAAATGGTTGGTATTCACAAGACCACATCCCCACCATACATACACACACAGTATGAACACCGTGGCAAGAGAAATATGATTCCTGGTGAAGAACCCATAGCTACAAAATTGATTAGTGAAACCGCTGGGTTTCAAGTTATGGTTGCTCTAGATCTCACCAGGACTGCTCGGGGAATTTTAAATTTTAAGTATATTCAAGACCTAGCTAAATTGATAGACAATATCACAGAGATGTATGATGACACTTTCAGGTATACGGGAAAGGAGCTACAAGCGTACAAGAAGGAGTTGGTGCAACATAGGTTGGTACGAAATTATCTCACCTCTATTACTGGTAGATACTGTGTGACTTTGGCCACCCAATTTGGTGTCAAGTGTTGCACGTACATCACCAATGATACTGATGACCCCAAGGAAATTATAGACCGGAAGATGGATGAAATTCTGCAACTTAAATGGGAATTTCGAAGGAACCATTATTCTTCGTTATACGAGGTCAAAGAGAAGGTGGCAGGTTGGTTCTCGTGGTTGAACCCTGTAAAATGGTTCTCTGGTCTGGGGGAGTGGGTAATGGTGGCGGGGTCAGAACAGTTGTCAATAGGGATTTTAAAGTCACCAAGTATGATGGAGGGAAAGTCAGAGGAAAGGTAGTGAGGGAGCCAGGCAGCAAAGTTGTCAAGGAAAAGGGAGGAGGGGCCTGGGGGACGGTAGATGACTGAGACACGGAGGTGGATGGGGGAGAAGAGACGGATGGAGTGTACTTCAAAGGAGGAGAAGGAGAGAGAAGGTACAGTAGGAATGACACGAAAAGTGCAGTTGGGGATAGGAGGAGGCCCACTCCGCCTCCTGGACGCTCATCTGGTCTAGTGGAGTGGGTGAAGGAGAGGCCTTGGACCTTTTCCACACAACAGGGCCAAAATAGACATCTGCCCCAATTGCCACTTTGTTTAAAATCAGGCCCACAGCCAAATGGCAACCACAAAGCCCACACAATTAATCCAGTTCAATGCCTTGGTGTCAGATGCAACTTGACCATCTTTTGGGGTCATCTCCATATAACCTTTAAATCCACTTTGGGACATCAGATAAACAATGACACTATCCTTCCTTTTCAGTGTGGATTGTCTTTGTAAGCTATTTGTGATATGTTACACATAACCTATATTGTTTATTGGTCCAGTCATGCAATGTTCCATTCCATCCCCACACAGATACACACTTTGTAGCCAACTAACATGTTTCTGAAGACACAGATTGTTAGTCTGCACACACTGGACATATAATGTGACCTTTACAAACTGTGCTCCAAATAGTTAGTAGTTAATTTAATGGCTAATGGCCTCTGAAAGAGCCAAACCTCCAAATTAAGCCATAATCAGGATGGGAATATCTTCAAGTCGGATCTGTCAGTGTGTGCGTGTAAATAATCTTCAGGGATAGTTTGTGGGTAGTTTGTGGCATAGTAACACCAATGCCAGCTTCTTCATGTGTTAAATGTAAGATATTCACAAGTACTTTCCAAATGTTAGACATCATAGCACTGTGAGGCAACAATTTCAGTCTCCTCACACAGCAGAGTGCCCATCATCCAGAATGTGAAGAAAGCAGTAAGTAATGACAACTGGCACACAATTCGTTACTAGATGTCCAAGCACATCCCAAGCATAGGGCTTTACACCAAAGTGCATTTTTAATTTGCAGTATACAATAAGCATAGTTTTTGGGGCTTAAGTAGCTACTTGGTGAGGAAGATACCATGGCTGCTAAGTCATCCTGGAACCTACAGGAACTGTGTTCGAAATGAAATCACTACCTATATTTCAAATGTGAACTGTGCACAACCAAGTCACAATGTGAAGGAGTGCACATAACAATTTATTTAAACAATCACATTGGTCAGGCCAAGCACTTCATCCAAATGTTGACAATGAGAGTTTTAAAAAGCCTAACCTTAATACCAACCTTACATTATTCCCTAAGGATTGTCCCCATATATTGAAAGCAACGTTTAATTTCGCCCAAAATTGACTCTACACCATTTAAGATGTACTTGGTTCCCCATCTCATCCTAGAGTGTCTGCCCTTCACATTAGTCCTGTGAATGCTTAATGTCTGGGTTCAACTCAATCTCAGGTCTGTGCTCACCACCATACTGTGTTTGGATACGAGTCGCTGTAACATCAACACATACACTGTAGGTAATGTTGTCATGGTATTCTGTGGCTTCATAGTTGTCACTTATGCTAAATGAGTAACTGTCTGTGTATTATCAAACTGTAAAAACAGACATCAATAAATGTGTTTTGTGTTTGGCATATTTTCAATTACCCTGAACTAGCTTTGTTTAAACAAACTACTGTAGGGGAGCCTCTGCCTACTGACCTGGCCTTTGTAAAAGTGTAGACATGCAAGTGTTCAGTAGCAAACACAATGGGCAGATTCTTTCAAAATCACTTAATGACTTACGTTTTTAATAGATTTTCTATGTTTGGCCAGGCTCAGACCATTGTGAATTATTTAAACATTACAGGGTAGTTAAGTTATTGAGACAAATAAGCGCTTGGACATCCATCATTAGTCTAACTAGATAATGTGTTGGTGTGTATTTACAAGGATAACAGGGTGTTGTTCTGTTATAGTTAGCAGTATTCACTGTGTCTTGTATTACTAAACATTAATATACAGACACACAGCAGACAGTGCACACACCACTACAGCCTGAGGCTCTTTGCAGAAATATCTGCAGATTGGAAGAAGGACTGGGATGACCATTGATCTTAGTTGTTCTGCTAATGCTAGGCCATGTCTGCTGATTAAGTGTGCTTGCAAACAACAGGGTGATTCTGAATGCGGAGCACTGGCCAGGTTCCAGCCACTGTGCCTTCACACTATCAGAAAAGGGTAATGCTTTCTTGTATTTTAGAAAAATGCCCATAATCAGACCAGTACTGATTGTTAGGTACGAATCATGTCCTTGGTGCATACCTTGAATGGAATAAACTAGACCATTAGTTGCTTTAGAACCTGTGATTGGTGTTACATTATTGAGAGATAACATATGAAATTTATGAAATCACCTTGGTTTGAAGTATTTCCATATGTAGCAAGGAACACTGTAGGTTGAACATCCTTTAATAGGCATCATTTACTCACACAAACCATGAGACACTGCAAGTGGTGTAAAATATGTCTGCTTTTTGAAGCCATGACCCAGTATGAACAATTTTCTACAATCCACCTAATATCTCTGCCATTCACATGACACAATTTTACATTATAACAAACTACCCACCTGATTCATGAAGTACATTTGTGCAGACATTTTGAACTTTAGTCTTCTGTCCAAAAACAAGATTTTTACTCAACGTAAAATCAATTTCTCTTGCTCCACTGGGGGACACTGCGACACATCGGGTATAGTAGTGGGTATGGGAGTTCAGGCACTAAAACTTTATGGTTTTTACTCCCCTCCTCTACTATGCCCCTCCTCTCCTGGAGAACTGAGTTTTGACTAACCAAGTGTGCTATAAGGAGAAGCCCTAAAAGGGCAAAGAATAGAGGCATAAACTATAACATAAACTATTTACAGAGCAAGGGAGGGAGCGCAGTGTGGGGGACACTGCGATACATTGGGGACATACCAAAGCTGCCCCTAAGGGAGGGAACGCTCTGGAACTGCTGCGCGTAATATTTTTCGGACAAAACTCGCATCTGAGGATGCGAATGCTTGAAATCTGTAGAATTTAGCAAAGGTATGAACAGATTACCAAGGGGCCGCTTTGCAAAGCTGTTCAGCCGAAGCACCATGACGCGCCACCCAAGAAGCACCAACCGCCCTGGTAGAGTGCGCTCTCAACAAAAGAGGAATAGGCTTAGATGCTTGAACATATGCCAGACTGATAGCAGAAGTGATCCACCGCGCAATAGCCTGTTTAGATGCTGGCCAGCCGCACTTTTTTTTGCATTATACAAGACAACCGAAGCTGTACGGTCTACATAATACCGGAGAGCCCGAATTACATCCAGCAACTGTAAGTCATAATCCAAGGACTCAGAAGACGTGGAAGGGGAAGGCAAACCAGGCTGACCAGGCTGGAATGCCGGAACTACAATCTCCTGATTTAAATGGAACCTAGAGACGACCTTTGGAACAAAGGAGGGCTTTGTGCGAAGCACCACCCTGTCCTCGTGGAACACCAGGAAGGGAGAAGAACAACAAAGAGCTGCCAGCTCCGACACTCTCCTAGCAGATGAAATAGCTAAGAGAAAAACCGTCTTCCAAGTTAGATGGTGTAACTCTGCCATCTAAAGAGGCTCAAATGGCGGAAGGCAAAGAGCCCTGAGCACCAAATTTAGGTCCCAGGGTTCCACCGGATGAGTTAACGGTGGTTGAATATGAAGAACCCCCTGCAAGAAGGTCTGGACCTCGCTGAGAGACGCCAGCTTTCTCTGAAAATAAATTGAGAGCGCTGACACCTGTACTTTAAGCGAACCCAAACGGAGTCCTTTATCAAGACCCTCCTGCAAGAAGTCCAACAACCTGGGCAGGCTAAACCTGGACGTATGGACTCCCCGCGACTCGCACCAGAGAATGTATATTTTCCAGACTCTGTGATATATGGCGGAGGAAGATGACTTTTCTAGCTCTGATCATGGTGTTAACGACCTGA
The DNA here is from genome assembly GCF_038048845.1 of Mixophyes fleayi. Classification (NCBI taxonomy): domain Eukaryota; kingdom Metazoa; phylum Chordata; class Amphibia; order Anura; family Limnodynastidae; genus Mixophyes; species Mixophyes fleayi. The sequence continues at coordinate 239,265,660 of NC_134403.1, forward strand.
GACGAGAACCCCTTTGCCTTAAGGACTAACGATTTAATCGCCACGCCGTCAAAGCTAGCTGATTTAAATCGTGGCAAAGAAGGGGGCCTTGAACTAGAAGGTCTGGAGGCAAGGGCAGACGAAACGGCGGACCCGTGGATAGTTTTAGAATGTCCGAGAACCACACCCTGCGAGACCAAATAGGGGCTACTAAGATGGCGGGAACCCGCTCTCTCTTTAGTTTCTTCAGAACACGCGACAGCAATGGAATTGGTGGAAACAGATACACGAGTCTGAACCGCCATGGAATGGCCATGGCGTTGGAGGTGTGAGCCAGAGGGTCACGGGATCTGGCGAAGTACAGGGGAACTTGATGATTCAGCCTGGAAGCCATGAGGTCTATTTCCGGCATTCCCCATCGTTGAACCAGGAGTGCAAAGGTCTCCTTGCACAGGGACCATTCGCCTGGATGAACTTGAATCTGAAGAGGCTTCCCTACAAGGAACCTCTGAGCCTCCATCAAGGTCCTGAGAACTGCCCTGAGCTCCAATACATTGATTGGCAGAACAGCTTCCTGGGGAGACCAGAGACCCTGAAACCTTAAGGATCCCATTACTCCCCCCCATCCTAACAGACGTGCATCTGTGGTAACTAAGGTCCAGAGGTGATTGGAGGGACTGACCCTTCTCCAGATTTTTTGTGGACAACCACGTCAGAGAAAGACGAGTTGGTCTCGACAGGCGGATGATCTGCCTGTCTAGCTGATCGTGAGACCCCCGACCACTTCCAAAGGATCTTCAGCTGGAGAGAACGGGAATGGAATTGAGCGAATGGGACCGCTTCGTACACTGACACTATAGTCCCCAGCAGCTTCATGCAGCTGAGCATGGACACCTGAGGACGAGCCAACAGATTCCTGGTTTTGCGCTGGAGGGAGCTGATTTTGTCCTGAGGTAGAAAGACTCTCTGTGACACTGTGTCGAACAGTAACCCCAGAAAGCGCATGCGCTGAGCTGGGACAAGGGAGGATTTTGGAACATAATATTTCCGCTGACGGAGCCTTCAGCAGGAGATCGTCTCGATAGGGAACTACAGTGATTCCCTTCTGTCTTAGCATGCTCGCCATGATCTTGGTGAATACTCGAGGAGCTGACGCCAGGCCAAAGGGAAGGGCCCTGAACTGAAAATGGTCCGGGCCCACCGCAAAACAAAGCAGGTGATGATGGCGACTCCATATGGGGACATGGATACGCATCCTTTATGCCGATGGAAGCCAGGAATTCTCCCTGTTCCATGCCCGCGATGACTGTTCTGAGGGACTCCATCTTGAACCGCTGGGCAATCACCTGTTTTTTTAGGGACTTTAGGTTCAATATAGGACGAAAAGTCTGGTTTGGGTACCAGGAAAAGAGTGGAGTAAAACCCCTGACCTCTTTCCTGCATCGGAACAAAAACGCCCGACTCCTGAAGCTTTATTACCGCCTTCAGAAGAGCCTGATGTCTGAGAGGGCAAACAGGTACCGGAGATGACAGGAATCTGGGTGGTAGAGGATGGTGTAGGTCTATAATGTATCCTCTTGACACGACCCCCCGCGTCCAAGCGTCCGTCGTGGCTGACCACCACTGACGCCTGAAGCGAAGCAGACGTGCCCCCACCCCCGATAATTGAGTGGGGCCGTGGAAATCATGCCGAGGGCTTATCACTAGGGCGTGAAGCTCCTCTTCTGGCAACACCCCTGTCTCTACTGCTCCCTCTTCTAGGGGCTGGAGGCTGGCTCCTGGGAGTACCACTCCGGGCTCGGGAGAAGGGGCAAAAGGAACGAAACCGAGCCTGCCGAGGTCTGCGGGAACCCAGGGGGGAGAACATTACTTTTTCCCCCGGTGGCCGCCTCAATTACCTTCTCCAACTCCGCATCGAGCAGAGTGACTTCATCAAAAGACAAAACCTCTAACGACCTTTTGGACTCTGCGTCCATGGTCCAGGAACGTAACCATAAGGAACGTCATGATGCAATAATTAAACTGCCAATTCTGGCATTCACAGCTATTGCATCAATGGAGGCCTGACCCATCCGAGCTCTCCTGAAAATTCTGAGCTAGGGAGAGGAGGTCTGCCCGCGGAGTGTTATTTTGAATGGCCTCAATTAACTGCTCCGCCCACATCTGAACTGCTTTATTTGCCCAAGCAATGGACATCATAGGCCTAAACAAGCTACCCGAAGCTGTATAAGCAGAACGGAGAGTATGGTCGCACTTTTTATCCATAGGATCTCTCAATGACACCCGCTCTTGTGTAGGGATGGCTGAGGATTAGGATAAACGGGCAATAGGTGTGTCCAACCTAGGAGACGCCTCCCATTTAATTGAGTCTTCCGCTGGAAAAGGATAAAGACTCATTAATTGAGCTGGCATCACGAACTGTTTACCTGGCCTTACCCAGGCGTCCATTACCATTTCCACCATCTGAGGAGAGGTAGGAAAGGATGTCAACTGAGACTTAGACCTTTTAAAAATGGAAAAACCTGCAGGAGTCGAAGGCCCAGGCTCTGGAAACCCTAAGGTATGTCTAAAACCTAGGATAAGGCAGTCCACATTTTTGGCCGAGGCCAAAGCCATACTAAATGAGTCTTCCTCCAGGGCCTCCAGCTCTAAATCCCTTTCCTCATTTGAGGAATGATCAGAGGCTAGAGAACGCACCCGAATATCATCCCTTATGCCCCGTTTGGACCCGCGGGAGACTGCAAGCAGACGTTCCTCACTCTGAGTTGCAGAACCCTGGGATGATGTGCCTGCACTGTCCATAGGGGTGCCCTGTGAGGCCTCTATACATGCAGCCCACTGCTCTGCTGAATGAGCTATGCTGGCTACCTGTGTGTTCCCTGCAGTGTGTTAACGTACCTCAGCGGCTTTCAACACTACATCGGTAAACCTTTCCATGGTAGCGGCAAAGGATTTCATCCAGAGTGGTTCTTCCATGACTGCCGGTGTCTGTACCGGGGCAGGATGCTCGAGTGCTGCGGTCTCGCATGCTGCACAAAGGGCATTTTTTATCATGCCGTCCAGATGGAAGCTTAGCTCTACATTTGGCACAAATAAAATACATCACAGACACTCCAGAGGGTCCCTTGTCAGAGGTCCCTTTGTTAGACATTATTGCAATAATAAAAAATAAAAACTTAGTGTGTGTGTGTATATATATATATATATATATATATATATATATATATATATATATATATATATATATATATATATATACACATATACATACACATATACATATACACATACATATACATACTGTGTCACAGAATATATAACACCACTAATATGTCCAACAGAAGACCCCAGACAATATTACAAGACTTGTACACCAGATCTATATACCAGGTTACAAATTGTAATGATACTCTATTAACCTCTTTGCCAATATAAACAGTTTGCCAGTGAATGCTCAATACACATTATTGACAATCAAATGCAGGTATATTTTTAGTCAAAAACGATACCACACAGCAGAGAGGTACAGCAGAGGAGAGAAACTTTAGCCTGCAGCTCCGTGTCTGAGCCCAAAATGGTGCCTCCGCGCTGCAGGGACTGAAGATGGAGGCGGGAATCCCTTCTCTGGCTCCACCCACCGACAGATAGAAAAAAAAAAGGTCTCTCCTCAGCGCTACTCCGATCAGCCTATACTAAAATTATGGCTGTCGGAGACTAACACACAACAGGCAGAGTTACATGCCCAGACAGCGTGTGCGCTTTTCCCCTCCTCACATCAGCACCGCTCTCTATAATAGAGCGAAGCGCTTCACAGTCCCCGCTGCTCGATGTCCCCCGGGAGGGAGGAGGGGTGCTTTCCGGCCAGCCAGTCGGCAGGGAGAGATGGATCCCTTATCTCCCCCGCGCGACCTAATTATACAGTGCCCCAAGCTATATATCTATATGGGCACCTAAAGCCCTAATGGCTGCCAAAATTACTAAATTATTTTTAAGATCGTGTCTAGGGGATTGAACTGCCGGCAAGAAGGTGCAAGGAAGATCTAAGGCACAGCCACTTCTTACCTTGCATAGGTATCAGAGTGAAGGAAGTCCAGGACTGTTCACTCCCTCTGGGTCTTGGGATCGATCCCCACGGGCACCCTGATAAGAAAAAATAAAAACATGTACAAATCTAACGAACAGGATATAGGCAGGCACCTATACCCCAATGATCTGACTCCTAAGGCACTAAAAAAACCTGAGTTATCCAGGAGAGGAGGGGAGTAAAAACCATAAAGTTTTAGTGCCTGAACTCCCATACCCACTACTATACCCGATGTTTCGCAGTGTCCCTGTTAGGAACTCTTCCAGCCGGCACAACACAACCCGGAGTCTACTCTGCCAGTCAGGTTTTCACTGGAGCCCCTGATGGTGGGGACAGACTGGGCTGCAGACTGACAGAGGGTCGTGAAGTGTGTACCGGCTGGGGAGAACCCAGGCAAGAAGAGTCAGGTCCACGCAGAGGTCAAAGGCCGGCAGCAGGTATCAGTATCGATGAACAAGCTGAGGTCAGAGGTCACAGGCAGAGAAGCGGAACGGGTAAACGAGCCAAGGATCAGGGTCACAGGAAACAAAAGCGAAGTCCAATACAAAGCCAAGGGTCAAACAAGGGTAGTCAAAACGTAGATAACAGGATACAGGAACTGAACAAGCAGGTCAGCAGACTGGAGACCAGAAGCTATAACCGGCAATGAGGTAGCAGACCTCATTGCCTTAAATACAGACACAGACCAATCAGCAGTTGAACACACTCCTGCAGGTTAATTTCCTCGTATTCAGCAGAGCCAATCAAGGCTTGCCCCTGACCTACACAGTTGCAGGCTAATGCCTGTTAACGCTAATGAAATCAGCCCACCGGCTGCCTATTATGCGCATGCGCCCAGCTACCAGCACCGCCGGGACGCAGCGCTTGTGTGGTAGCGTCTGGCCGTTACCTTGGCGACGGCCGGGCAGAGGGAGGAAATGACGTCCCAGTCGTCAAGGTGACGGCCGGGACGCCAGAGGGAGCCAGAAGCGAGCCGTGGCGGCTGTGAGTACCGCCGCGGCTCGTGACACATAGGTGGTATTAGGGCGCAAACTAACACAATTTACTCTTCACACACACACACAGGGTTTGAAGAGAAACAAAGCTGGAATGTGACTTTGGTCACTACTTTCCACTTTCAGAGGGCAATCTACCTGAAAATGGTATAGAGAAACAATTACACATTTCTACACCACAATAACATTGGAGACCTACATTGTCAGGTTCAGCAAACATGTCAAGTGACTGCTGCCTTACAATGTGTGTAATCAGACTAATGTAACTAGTTCTCATGTGGAGTATCTGTGTTGGCTGTAAGTTCAAATATAGGTGGCTTGACCAATTAGCAAACTAGGGGCCTGATTCATTAAGGATCTTATGTGTCGTTTTTTGCTTATCTTAAGCAGATCCACTCTGTTCATGCTCAGAAAAGGGAGATAAGAAGCAAAATTCACTGCATAAGTGAAGAATTTCTTACGTTACGATGAAAAGCCATCTTTACTTCACTCTTATCTCCCCGTTTCTTCCTAAAAATAAGCATCTTAACTTTTGCACAAGATAAGATCACTAATGAATCAGGCCCTAGGTGAGGTATTACATAACCCAGCAAATATACATTGTAAAAACACCAAGAAAAGGGTGGAGACTGGAATATTTGCTACACCAAAGGTGGCTAACACATATTGGTATTATGGCCTTGTAGCAATACTCCACTAGCTTAGTGCCCTAACGCATTCCCCATGATTGTTAGTGTGGGGTTTGTGTCTGGCATGTGGGTGTTGGACCACTTTGAAACAAAGTGCCACTAGCACAAGAGAAGAAGATTGTTATCCTGTTTGGGCAAGGGCCAAAAGGTGGTAGTGTTTGACCTGACACTGCTAAAATTTTGGCTTTATTTCTATATGTTTACCTGTAATGGAATGCCTATATTGCTAGGCACATCCCATGTTCCCTCTAAAAGCTTAAAATGTACAATAAATTTACTACTAAGCAACCAAACACACATACAAACCTCCACACTATGGACATTTTCTAAAACTGAACATTAACCCCATTGAGCGTGTTTGTAGGCTATGGTGTATCTGTGGCAAAGGACAAAAGATAGATTTAATATATTTAAAAAAAAAAAAAAAAAACCTGTTCCACAATAGTTTGGAAAGCACTACACATGGATTTATGGGTATTAAAAGATTAATCACTACACTGTAGTAATGGTACAAAATGGCATGACAACTGATTGCTGAGACATTTGCAGCATAGGCTAGATTAATTACATATATGAATCCAAACGTGCTAACAAAAACAAAGCAAACAAGTTAATGGTCTGTGTGTGTAAAAGTTCCTTGGATGAAGAGATGACAATCTGGCCAGACTGAAGAGAGACATAAGCAGGCTTGGAGCTCTGGAGAAATACTTCAACATGTAGTGAGACACGAATTGCACAAATCCAAAATCCAAGGCAACGCACCCTGTTGAATGATAATCAACAAATTAATATGGCAATATTAGCTCACACATAACTTGCATTTTGATATCAAGAGGTTGAGCACTGTATTGGCATGTGTAAAAAAAGCCGGTAATATTATAGTGTATAATAATGGCTTGTGTGTTTGGACTATACCTAGGATTCTGAATGCACTATTTGACTTAATTACAAACACCAAACCCATATGTTACATAGCTAGCATCTGGCCATATGTTTTGTTTGTGCAACCACACATTGCAGGCTTAGTAACGACATTATTGTATGGAGCACACTCACTGGCCAATCACATTTTAGTGCTGATAGCACTATACTACTTACATTTGTCAACACCCTTCACCATGGCAACATCCACCAACTCCAAAGGGAAGTGCAATGGCAGAAAAGCCAGCACTGCAGGCCAAGTGTAATCTAAAGGCTGTAGATATAAGAAAAATAAAGTGTGAAAAATGGCCACTTATCAACACTATATGTGCTGATCAATAAACTGTAGAAAACCAAACGTCAATTATGTTGCCACATTAGGCTGTAGATTTAAACTACCCCATTAACGTGCATTTAGCAAAAGACATTAAGGCTAAACTTAGAGGCATGAAGCTATACTTTCCACACACATTGTAAAGGTAAAATACAGGTTGCCATGGTTTTTCACCATATTAACCATTTCACTAACACACCAGGCCATGTCTATTCATATTCCCATTTTGAATTACCATACCTTAGATAATCAACCCTTGACTAAGCTTGCACATGATTTGACCACAGATCTTTGAAATGTGAAGATATTTATGTTTTGTTCCAAAAAAAGTAACAAATGTGCACCCCTTACATTGTAACATGCTTTGTCCATTAGAACATGTATTTATTTTTGATCCTTTGCTCTCCTTAATGACTCAAGCACAGAGTGTTAATGTGTCTTTAAGGTACGGTCCAAAAAAACAACACTTCAAATAAAGTTATTAGAAAAAAAATAAATAAAAAAAAAATAGAACAGAATGGACATTCTTAATGCAAAGTGTTTTAACAAGGGGTATGTAATAAAACAATATCTGGTTTCTACTTACCACACACACAGACAAATGTGGAATGTCCAAAAAGAAATCACTAGACACCCAAAAAACACAATCCAGGACCAAAATCTGTGGGGGGAGGGTAAACAGGTAACAAATAAATAAATATAGATGGATAATATTTATGTGTGTCACTACATTCGAGAGGTCTCTATGCAGAGGCACATCCCAAGTCTACACAGTTGCCTCAATATTCAAACTCTGCAGCTAATTAAAGACTTTTCCACTAACCTTCAACATAAAATTCATTAGCATTAGGACCTTTCAGCATCATTTTCTATCTCTAGCTCACCAATACTTTTTCTAAAAAATAAACATGAGTGTTGAGCAAGGTACAGCAATAAACAGCAGAGATTATGAAACATTTCACCATCAAGGGCTACTTACCCAGAACTGTGAATCTCCCAACAACACAGAAGGTCAAGCAAGGTATTTTTACGTAGCACTCTAATTAGTGAATTAAATGCAGGTGAGTAGGCCGGAGAGTATGCCGGACACGTCATTAGGAGCACGCAGGTGCGTTCTAATTATCCAAGTGTGTTTTTGTGTAAAAGTGACCTGACATGTTAGCAACGTTTATTTTCTGTAGGGTAAGTAGAGATTATAACGATTATTACAGATGTCATTAATGAGCTAAGCTGTTAGTGTTGTGGCGATAGTATGGGTAAAATAGTTTTAAGTACAATTATATGACGTTCGAATCATTTGCAATTTAGATGTGGCACGATAGTGTAGTGGTTATGTATTTCACCCACCAATACTAAGTGCAGAAGTTCAAGGCCCCAGGTCAACCCTAAGCACCAAGTGAGTTAATAAAACACATTATTAAGTATACTCCTAAAAGTAAAAAACTATATGCAACTACTTGTATTTAGCATAAGATTCACAAACATGCTTAATTCCCTTTTTTTGGTGAAGTTTTTGCAGCTCCTGCTGCTTTAGTAAAACAGTGTTTTTATTTATGTGTGTGTTTATCTAGGGTTAATATTTTAATACCACGTTATCCATCATGCTGTTCATATTAATTGCAACATGCCGATTTATCAGGTCTAAGACAGCCATTCAGCTGTGCAAAATAGTTAATGTGCAGTTTGGTGTTGGTGTTTCAATGTGAAGTATACCTCAGTGAATAAAGAAATGAGCTTGCAGCAACAACAAGGTAATGAGTTTGAACCCCAAATGATGCGTGTATGTGGCTAACCTTGGTATATTTACAAGTTTGAGGGTATTTATTCCACTCTGTGACTTAGTATATGTTTTGGTGTGTAAGGTGGCTATATGTCATGTTCAACAGTGTTATCAGCTACAACACAGCAAAGAAGTTGTTGGCAAAGACTTTGGATTTCAAAGACATAGGAATTCTGTACTGGCAACAATGGAAAAAGCTAAGTACTCCACCAAATCAAATATTAGAAATGGGAGCAATAAATGTTATATTTTTGGTTTGCATTTATCAAAATGGATATATTTCGATATGCATAAATTTGGACTTTGCATGCACCAAATCTTTCTGGGTATAATATTTCCAAGTATTGGCATTTTTCACCATGTTTTAAGGAAAACAACTTATGCTAGAAGTTGCTGGTCATCTTTCATTTGTATTATATTCCCTTGACAACACCACTTGTACAGTGGTGTAGCAGTTAGGCAATCCACCTTGCACGCTTGCTACGTGGGTTCGAGTCCTCACCAATTCTCTTGGCTCTTAGGGATCATTAATATCCTTACACTATCTGTGTTGCTGTTAAAAGTGTCCCTGTGGTAATAGTACACTTGTTTTAAATTTGCATAAATCATGTGTGTAAAACCCTAAAATATAGTTTAGAGTTATTATATGTCTATTATTATTATTTGTTATTGCAAATGCACCATCACCAACTGTCAAATCAGGCATGTAACATATTGAGACTAATGATATTGGTAATTGTTAAGAATGGTTGGAGATTTATAATAAATATTTATGACAAAGTCTATTGTTTGGGCAACATTTTAAATAAAATGAAATAATTACCCATGCAGTGTGCACACCATTCCGGCATTGGAATGAATGTGGAATGCACTGAGGCAACCATTCCGGCAGTGGAATGAATGTGGAATGCACTGAGGCAACCATTCCGGCAGTGGAATGAATGTGGAATGCACTGAGGCAACCATTCCGGCATTGGAATGAATGTGGAATGCACTGAGGCAACCATTCCGGCAGTGGAATGAATGTGGAATGCACTGAGGCAACCATTCCGGCAGTGGAATGAATGTGGAATGCACCGAGGCAACCATTCCGGCAGTGGAATGAATGTGGAATGCACCGAGGCAACCATTCCGGCAGTGGAATGAATGTGGAATGCACTGAGACAACCATTCCGGCAGCCGGAATGCACTGTGACCTGGATTCTCCCCATAATGCTGAGAAGATATGTGGCTAGCAGTGTACAGGCCTATAAAAGCCAGTCCTCTTTACTGAAGAGGCAGTAAGCAGCAGAGGGCGCTATTTCCAGCTAACTAGTTCCAGCATTCCGCCAGTTCCGGATTGAGGCCAAAGGGCCAAAATAACATCAAACATGTTGCACTTGCGAATTGCATTGATTAGAAAGGGGTATGTAAAGAAAAAAGGCTTAATTTACACAAACATACTAATGGAACATTTGTAAGATATATAAAATCTCAATACAATTATTTATTTATTTATTTTTTTAAAAATGGCACAAGCAGTCTGTATTGATATGTATGTATGTTGTGCATATTTCGTTTTGCATTTTAAACGCAAAAGATGCTCCTAAAGGCGTTTAATAGTGATTTTAGCTAGCTGTATTGGAGTTAAACATGACCCTGGCCTTCCTTAACTTTTGTGAAAGATTTGAGACAGGAGTGACGTCAGTTTCACTCATCTGGGCAGAGGGAACGCCTACTATTCTCAAGTGAAAAAGCATAACGCCTACTTTACTCAAGTACTATCTCATCTCCGCCCATTCCCACCCATTTGTTCTCAAGTGCTCAGCAGTCATCTCAAATCGATTTGCGTTGGAGTTTGAGATTGAGTTGCCTTTTGAGAGCTGTATCTGCCGTGCTTGAGTAGCGTATATAGTGTTTTGCGCTGCTTAAGTGTTGTTTCGCGCATGCGCAGAGCCATTTAGCAGATGCGTATGCGTTTGCGAACTTTGATGAATCGGACCCTCTGTGTTTATTTGCAGACAAGTATAAATAACAGGTAGTCAGGAGTAGTGGTAATTACCAGGTGCAGGCTGATGCAGGAAATGATATAAATGTCCAGAAACAAGCAGGTACACAGCTAATGCAGGGAAGCAGGGGTATGAACAGATTCCAGGCAGCATGAACCAGAGGAGCAAGGCAGGAGGAAGAATCCACAGGTAACACAGGATATGACATCAGAATAGGTGTCACTCACCAGACTGTGAGTGCTTCTTCCCGTGTGTTTAGGAACCCTGGCCGTCCACCATCCTGAGGGTCTGCGCATGTGCAGCCCTTTCAAACCTTCTGTTCATGTTCCTTTTAGTTAAATTGGCTGATCAGGCAACACTCCCTATTTAAAGCACCTGAGTTCCATACCTCGTTGCCTGATCTTGGAGTCTCATTCCCCATGAGCCTCTGAAGGTGTTCCTGTGTTTCCTCGTGTATTCAGCCCAGCTGATTCCTGTGGTTTCCAGACCACTTCAACTCTCCTGTGGTTTCCAGACCACTTCAACTCTCCTGTGGTTTCCAGACTACTTCAACTCTCCTGTGTTTCATCGTGACTGTATTAGCTGATTCCTATCCGCTGCCTCCGTGCACTACAGTTATCAACTCACTTCAACTCTCCTGTGTTTCATCGTGACTGTATTAGCTGATTCCTATCCGCTGCCTCCGTGCTCTACAGTTCCAGCTCATCTCAACTCTCTCGTGTTTCATCGTGACTGCACCTGCTGATTCCTATCCGCTACCTCCGTGTACCTGCAGTGTCCTGCTTGCCGCTACCCTTCAGTTCTACTCGTGTCTGCAGCCAGCTGATCCGCTCTCCGTGCTTCTACAGTGTTCCTGCCTGTGTCAACTCGCCTGTCTGCATCGGATCAACGCCCCGCTGCTTTCATCTCGTCTAGACCATCTCTACTCTTCAGTGTTCTCCAGGTGTCCAGTTCTATATACTACTGCTTCCTGAGTATTTGTTTCTATTCCTGCTGGTCTACCTGTGCGCGGCACCTACTTGATTACCGCTTCTACCCTCCTGGGACTTCGCATCCTGCCGGCCTCCAGCCATTCAGGTATCTCTGCACTCCTGTCTGACAGCCTGCTCCTGAACCACGGTATGCATACTTCTCATTGACTGTGCTGGTGTATTGCATATCTTGCTGGACTGAGTTGTTCTCCTCTGGAGTTTACTATCCGCTGAGACTATTGCCATCATTTGACAAGGTGTTTAACGTATAGCTCCAATACATCTCATGCTGTGCCAACCTTTTTCCCAAGTCGCCACCTCTTAGACCCTGCACAACATGTTCAATAGCTAAAAATTTTAAATACTTTGGATCTGATTTGTGTACCTCCAAAAAATGTTTTGGTAAAGAGTGACTTACTACTTTATTCTTAATGTTCCTTATATGCTCCTGGATGCGCAGCTTAAGCAATCTTTTAGTTTTACCTACGTATCTTAAACCACAGGAGCACTCCAACAAGTATATCACAGATGAGGAAGTACAGTTCATGAGGCTATTAATAGTATAACTCTTATTTTCATTGGAGTTATAAAAAGTTTTGTTACTAGTGTTCATATATCTACAAATATTACAATGGCTACATTTTATGCTTCCTTTAAGATCCAAAAAAGTGGAAGGGATGCTTTTATTATCTTTAAGCTTACTTGGGGCCAACATATCCTTGAGACTGCGACTCTTTCTGAAAATAATATTGGGTCTATCAGATATTCTAATGTTTTGAGAGCACAGATCTTATTTTATTTTCACTGGTATTATAACCGGTGATAAAAGATATTTCATCCTTATTATCTCTATGTTCCTTCTTCGTATAATCTAACAGTGAGGATCTATCGACATTTTCAACCTTATTCATGGCCCCTGCAAGGAAATTTTCAGGATAAACTCTCTCTAGAAATCTATCATGATATATTGCCAGTTGCTCATTACATGTTACAGAATCACTACAGTTTCTTTTTATACGGTTAAACTGTGAAAACGGAATGTTAGTTTTCCATTTTCTTAATTGGCAACTCTTAAAGTGCAGGTAGCTATTAGCATTAACCTCTTTAAAAAAAAAAATTGTAATAACCTTATCATTCTGTTGCATTAAAATAAGATATAAAAATTCCACTTGTAAAGGATCATATTTAGCTGTCAACTTCAAGTTATAGTCATTGAGATCTAAGTAACTTAAAAACTCCTCCAAGGACTGTTTATCACCTTCCCATACCATGACTATGTCGTCTATATATCTTTCGTAGAGTTTGATGTTATCTTTATATTTCTCAGATTTGTAAATAAAACTCTCCTCCCATTGTCCAATAAAAAGATTAGCGAACCTGGGGGCAAAAATAGTCCCCCTCCAAGTGCCAAAGATCTGTAAGTAAAATTGATCCAGGAACTTAAAATAATTGTGGGTCAAGATAAAATCCATAAGAATACAGATAAAATCTTTATGGGCTTCTGTAAGGGCATCATCCATTTTTAAAAAGTGTCTGGTGGCTTCGATACCTTTTTTATGGTTAATAGATGTATAAAGAGCCTGGACATCAATTGTGACCCACAGATAACCCGTTCTCCATGGGAAATCCCTAAACATATTTAGGACATTCGTGGTATCTTATAAATATGATCGTAACTGTACCACATATTTTTGTAAAAACACATACACATATTCTGAGGCACGGGAAGTTATTGAATCAATTCCTGCCACTATAGGTCGACCGGGTGGATTCACAAAACTCTTATGAAAATTAGGTAAAAAATAGAAAATTGCCACAACTGGGTAGTTCATTATTAAAAACTGATATTCGTCCTTCACAATGATATTTCTATGTAATGCAGTAGTAAATATATCCCTTAACTCTGAGACAAACTCATCTGTGGGGTCTCTACTCAATTTTTGATAGGAGGATGTGTCACTCAGGAGACGTAGAGCTTCCCCTATATAGTCTTCTCTATTCAAGATCACTAACCCCCCTCCCCCCTTGTCAGCTTGTTTTATTACCGGCTCATGGATGGTCTGTAATTCTTTTAATGCCTTGACCTCTTGTGGTCTAAGATTGTTAGGACCATACCCATTGTTATGACCATGCCCATTAGAATCCGAACGGCATAGGTCCTCGGTAACCAAGGTCTGGAACATTTCTATAAAGCTACTCTTAGACTCTAAAGGGTAGTATTTGGAAGGTAATTTTAACCCCGATATTGAAATACTGTCATAGTTAGTAAGGACTGCTTGTTCTTTTCTTACAAAATGCCTGTTTAACGTTAGTTTTCTAACGAATTTATTAATGTCGATATACAGTTCAAACTTATTAGGCTTTTTTATAGGAGCAAATAACAGGCCTTTCCCTAAAATTGATATTTCTGGGTCAGAAAGTATATGTTTAGAAAGATTGAAGATTCCTTTAGTCTTCAATTTTGTCTTTCTGTCTAGACATATCTTCTTTGCTGAGGTTTTAGTGCCCCCTCGCTTTCCTCTTCCTCTAAAAATCTGCGTTTTAGGGGGGACGCTAGCTTGATATTTTCTTGAAACCAGTGTTTTGGTCTCTCCCGTACGGCTGGGTCCGGGGACAAAAAATCTTCTACTTCGCTTTCTACCCTATCCAGAACATAAAAACGATTTCTATATGTATTGTCTCCTAGTAGGGATAGTTCTAGGAGTGTAAGTTCTCCTTTTTTGTGGAACACTCGTCCAAGACTCAGAAGTTCTGGTAGTTTTATTGGACTCAAAATTAGTTCTATAGGCTTTATTAGGAGTCTTCTTCCAGCTTTTAATTTTATCCTTGTTATAATCATTCCTAATCTCTAGCATATTTCCTCTCTTTCACCTTAGCCACATTCATTTCTACTCGGTTGAGTTTCTTGCTCAATACCTGTTCATTTACCACAAAATCTTTATGGTCTTTAAAAGCACTCATATTACGTTCTTTTTCCTGTATCTCATTTTCTATAGTGAGGACCATTTTTTTTTCCCGTGTATGATTAATTGTATCAATTTCTTTGAGCACTCATGCAGCACAGTGTCCCATTCCTTAATAAAATTGGGATCACTAGAATTAAAAGTAGGGGATTTATTAATCTGTAAACCTCTTGGAATCCGGTCTACTTTAATATATTGTTCTAAACTCTTTATATCCCACCATAGTTTGGTCTCTTTAATGAGAACTTTTTGTAGATCCCAAAATAGGCTATCCAATTCGTTATTGGGTTCCTCAGAGATTATATTATCATCAAATATCTTATTACAGAATTCATATCTCTGGTTACCTCTATTTCCCACTTTCCACATCTTGGGAACTGGTATTTAGCAGCTGCCTCGTACCTCAACCACCAAGATAACACAAATAACTAAGACAAAAAATAAGATACAAAAATGGCGCTTGCAACAAATTACCAGTGTAAAATAATGAAGTCCAATAATAAAGTCCTTTATAGGTGTTTTTAGTAAAAACACTTCCCCTGTGCAGGTGGCTGCCAATCCTCCATATACCAAGAGGTGTAGCATGGAAAAATAGGATCACACAGGAATCCACAATAGAGCCTTAGCACCAATGTGTAGAGTGAACCAGAGAGCACAATACAGAAAATCACCCAGGTCACGCTTGTGTAGATATATGCGTACCAGAAATAAAAGCTTTTTAGCTTATCTGTATAAGGTATCACACAGACTTGATCACAGGTCACGCAGTGTAGACCATCATCATCATCATCATCATTTATTTATATAGCGCCACTGATTCCGCAGCGCTGTACAAAGAACTCATTCACATCTGTCCCTGCCCCATTGGAGCTTACAGTCTAAATTCCCTAATATAGACACACACATTCAGGTAGGGACTAGGGTCAATTTTGATAGCAACCAATTAACCTACTAGTATGTTTTTTGGAGTGAGACCAGAGCACCATACAGAAAAAAAGATCACCTAGGTCACGCTTGTGTAGATATATGCGTACCAGAAATAAGAACTTTTCAGCTTATCTGTAAAGATGTCCCACAGACACAGGTCACACATTCTCCATAGCAGGATACACAGCTGATTGCCTCAGGAGATGGAATAAACCAAGGGACCACAGATGTAGTATCTCAATAATACAAATTTATTAAAAAACATAAGACACTTAAATCGCTAGTAGCAGATAGTATGCCTATCTGTAAACGTCCAGAACCCAAATAACATGGGAATAGCAGTAGGAATTCTCAATGCGTTTCGTCTGTAGTTAATGTCAGACTTCATCAGGAGAAATATATATATATATATATATATTAGGATATAAATGGTAAAGGGCGGCGCCTTCAGGTGTATACAATGTATATAAACATATAAGCACAAATGTACACAGAAATAGTCCAGAGGAGTTAGAACAGGACGGTGTCTGTATCTGCACCGCAGGTAACTAAAAATCACTGTAGTACAGGATAAATATATTCAAAAGTTGATCGTGCAGAATAAATAGAAGTGGTGTGCGTACCAGATATATAAAATCAAACCGCTTAACTGTATAGTAGCTCCTTAGAAATCCCGGAGTATGATCTGCAACCAATTCTCCTTAGCGATGGATAAAATGTATGTTCTAAAACAACCGCGACACCAAACTTATCCGCTCATCATAAAAGGAAATATATAAAAAGCCATATGGTGTAGTATATTTTATATAAACATTTTATTCAAGTATAGCATTTAGAGTACAAACTCACAATATATATGCTTTAAATAGGCTTATCTGTAAGTGACTGGTCTGCAGTCTCATCCCCTTGTATAGTAGAAGTCTCTCAGCAGGCTCCACACAGAAGCTCAGTGCAGGATATTCTAATGGTATGTGTCTCAGGGTGTAGCAGTACAGCCAGTGGTCTTCCAGATGTGGTGTAGGGGCTCTGGGTTGGGATTATAGATGCATTGTTGTCCCCAACTGCCCATAACAAGATTCGCAAAGCTTGGTGCAAAAACTGTGCCCATAGCGGTGCCAACTGTCTGTAAATAAAATTCATCTAAAAATTTAAAATAATTGTGTGTGAGAATGAAAGTCATGAGTTCACAAATAAAGTTATTGTGATCTAAGCCAAGGTCAGGGTCTGCGTCTAGGTATTCTTTACAGGCCTAAACTCCTTTCTGATGCTTAATGGAGGTGTACAGGGATTGCACGTCAATTGTAACCCAAATATAGTTGGGTTTCCACTGAAAATTTTTAAAGATATTTAGGACACTGGTTGTGTCCTTGAGAAAGGATGCAAGATTATTTACATACTTATGTAGAAAAATGTCTAAATACTCTGAAATGTGGAAGGTAAGGGAATCTATGCCTGCTATTATGGGTCTACCAGGGGGGTTTTGGAGATTTTTATGGATTTTAGGGAGGAAGTAGAAGATAGGTATTACTGGGTTGCTAGTCATGAGTTATTGGAATTCTTCTTTATCTAGTATTTTTGTGTAGAACCCTTTTAGTAGAATATCCCTTAGAAGGGAGACGAATTCATCCGTCGGATCATGATTGAGTAATTTGTAAGAGACTTGATCATCAAGGAGTCTCTGTGCTTCTTTTATATAGTTGGATCTATTCATGAGTACAATATACTGTACTGTACAATTCATTGTACTCATGAATAGATCCAACTATATAAAAGAAGCACAGAGACTCCTTGATGATCAAGTCTCTTACAAATTACTCAATCATGATCCAACGGATGAATTCGTCTCCCTTCTAAGGGATATTCTACTAAAAGGGTTCTACACAAAAATACTAGATAAAGAAGTTGACTAGCAACCCAGTAATACCTATCTTCTACTGAAACCCTATTCATCAGCAGCTGTCCGGTGCAGTCGGCGAAGAGATCGCACATTGCATACTTTAGTTATTGATATTAGGGAAAAAACCTTTTGTATGATGCTGGCTATGAAAGGAGCAGACCCCCTGGAGAGACGACCCCCACCTTTGGATTCCTTAGATTGAATCAGCCTATGACCTGTTTACCCTGGACCCACCCAACCTCTGGACCTATAGAAACAATCTACGTCATCTCTATTGTTCACTGTGTAACACTGTACTGTATATAATCATAGCTGCACTCCCCTGGCTCTCAGTCAACTCTGACACAGTATTCTAAACAGATATACAGTCCACTGGGTCCCGTGGTTTGCGCAGCGAGCGCATGCGATAGCATCAGTACGTATTTATCTTTTGGTATTGGCTGTACTGTACTGTATCATAATATAATAATGTATTGAATTGTTGACTGTTTACATCTGCTAAAATAAATCACTTTGTGCTTTGGAAACACATACAATTGATTGGGCAATGCTTATTTGAAAACTATAGAATTACTTTAATAATTATATATATATATATATATATATATATATATATATATATAGTGAGAAAGTACACCATTCACAGGAATCGACACAGGTATGCTGAACCATTTAGATGTTTATTAGCAGTTGTCAGGGTGGTTAAACAGCTTCAATGCTGGTACAGCAATCATATCCAGTAATAGTGCATGAAAATCCCTACCACCTACATCTGGCTAGAGATTACTTCCCTGTCTGCTCGCCGGCCACTTACTGGCATCGGTGGTTCCACCCACACATACAGACAGTGTTTTTATCCTCCACCCCATGCACTAGAAACAAATCAGAGCAAACCAATCCAATCACACCCATGTGGAACACCTGTGTGTGTGTATGCACAAAGAGGAACCTAGGGAAAACCTAACCCTGTTTGCAGCCTGTCGCTGCAGACTAAATGTGTTCCTACCTGTTCCCTTATGGGGAACTGTGGCAAATATACTTCTTTGCCACAATATATATATATATATATATATGTGTGTGTGTGTGTGTGTGTGTGTGTGTGTGTGTGTGTGTGTGTAAAATATAGTAAAATTGTCGCTCAATCAATACACAGAAAACAGTGTAATATATATTCCAGAAAAGAGTGAATATATATAAAGAATATAGGGAGAATTTCCCAAAAGTCCAATACACAGTCTAATTTTCAAGTGGCAGCCAAAAGTGTGTAACACTGGATGGTTGGTCCGGCATGATGATCTATAACAATAAAACAGCTGGGCGCCTCATAGTGTATTATTTGTGATATTCGAAAAAGACAATATATATATTATGCGTACCAGATATTTTCTTGCCAATAAATGTGTAGGTTAAAATTCCTTGTGGAAAAATACTCCTAGTTGCAGATTAATCCGGTCTCACGATATAAAAAACATGAATATATGTAGAAGAGACAATATAGTGTAGTAGTTCAATTTGACAAAACAAAGTAAGAGAGTGGGTGATACAAATCGGCTGAAGACCACCAACAACCAGTGAACACAAGATTTCCATAGAGAGGGTACATTTCTCAACTCCCAATTGTCACAGATTTAGGGTATTTGCTTACTGATTTTTGCACTACTCACCCAAGAGGTGCGGAGTCTAACGTGTTCCTGGTTTTCACCAGGGACCCCCGCAAGGAAGTGTGGTCTTAGCTGCCGGAACACGCAGGTCGCGGTCCTCTAAGGGAGTAATCAGTGAAGCAGTAGATGAAAGCGGTGTCGTACAGGCCCAGTCCAAACCGTGAATTCAGGAGATGTCCAAGGGATAGTACAAAGCCGTAGTCAGGGAAGCCGGGTCGAGGTCAGAAGCACAGGAGGAAGAGTCAAATATCAAGCCGAGGTCAAGTTCACAGGGAGCACAGAACAGGGGTAGTCAGTAACAAGCCGGGTAATACACAGGAAGCGCTGGAAACGGTACACAGGAACGCTGGAGCTAGGATGAGACCTAATACTCTGGCACTCTCCATGTGCCAGAGTGAGGTTTTTATACAGGTGCAGACCAATCACTGGCGGTGGTGACGCTAAACACCACCGCCGGAGTTACTAGGAAGCGTTCCGTTGCCTAGCAACGGAACGCGCGACCGCTGACCCGGAAGTACGCTCGGTTGCCTGGCAACCGAGCGCTCAGTCACAGAAGCAGACGTCCGTCTCTGTGCGGCAGGCATAGCACGGAGACGGCGTCTGACAGTACCTCCTCCCCTACTTTGTTGGATAGATCTTTGTTTGAAGAACTGTTTCAATAACCGTGGGGCGTGGAGATCTTCTTTTTGCACCCAGGATCTCTCTTCTAGCCCAAAGCCTTTCCAATGTACTAAGAATTGGTGTCGTCCATGAAGGATACGGAAATCCAGGATACGACTAACTTCAAATTCTTCACCTTCCGTAGTACGTACAGGAGCTGGACGATGAGGTGACTGATGAAATTTATTGAGTACAAGTGGTTTGAGAAGAGAGATATGAAAGACATTGTGGATCTTCAGGGAAGAGGGTAACCGGAGTCTGTAGGTTACTGCATTGATCACATGTGTTATGGAAAAGGGACCAATATAACGGGGAGCCAATTTTTGAGAAGGTACTCTTAACTTAAGGTTACGTGTGGATAACCATACTTTGTCGTGAACCTGTAAAAGAGGGACCAGTCTCCGATGGCGGTCTGCTGCTTGCTTATAGCGTAGGGAAGTCTCTTGGAGTCTAGCTTTTGTGTTAGACCAAATCTGAGAAAGGTTCCGCATGACATCCTCCACTGCGGGAACTGACAAGGAACTTTGGCTGGAAAAATCTGGGAGGGTGGGTTGGGAACCATAAACAATAAAAAATGGAGAGGCACCAGTAGACTCGTGATGATGGATATTGTGAGAAAACTCTGCCCAGGGTAAGAGATTAGCCCATTCTGCTTGATTATCTGAAGAAAAACATCGTAAGAAGACTTCGAGATCTTGGTTAACCCGCTCTGTTTGACCATTGGTTTGTGGATGATAACCTGATGAAAACTTGAGGTCAGACCCAAGTATTTTACAAAAGGCCCTCCAGAATTTGGAAACGAATTGCACTCCACGGTCAGAGATGATCTCACGAGGACATCCATGAAGTCTAAATATTTCTTTAATGAAGATAGAAGCTAACTGAGAAGCAGATGGTAGAGCAGACAAAGGTACAAAGTGGGCCATTTTAGAAAATCTGTCCACAACAACCCAAATAGTGGTGTATCCATTGCTGGGGGGAAGGTCTGTGATGAAATCCATGGATATGCTTTGCCAAGGGAAATCTGGAATGGGAAGTGGTTGAAGGAGTCCAGAAGGGGCCATTCTGGGGTTCTTACAACGGGCACATGTATCACAAGAAGCCACAAAACTTCGTACATCTGAATGTAGTGTCGGCCACCAATATCTCTGACGAAGAAATTCAAGAGTTTTCTTAACACCAGCGTGTCCTGCCAATTTAGAGGAATGCGCCCAGCGGAGGGCTTTAATTCGCAAATTAGGCTCTAAGAAGGAACAGCCCCTTGGGGGTGTCTTGGCCGTGGTTTTGGTAAGGGCGATAACCCTGGTAGGATTTAGAATGGGTAGAGGTTCCGAGGAAGTACAGAGATCCGTGTTGTCAAAAGATCGAGATAGAGCATCAGCTCGGATGTTCTTGGATCCTGGGTGGTAGGTCAGGATGATATCAAAACGTGCGAAGAACGATGCCCATCGAGCTTGGCGTGGATTAAGGCATCGAGCCTCGCTAACATAAAGCAGGTTTTTATGATCGGTAAGAACCGTTACTGGATGACGTGAACCTTCAAGTAAGTGTCGCCACTCCTCTAGGGCAGCCTTGATAGCTAGTAACTCTTTGTCACCAATTCCATAATTCTTCTCGTGGGATAAAAAATTTTTGGAAAAGAACCCGCAAGGTAAATGAGAACCGTTTTTGGATTTTTGGAAGAGTACTGCCCCCACACCTATAGCAGAGGCGTCAACCTCTAGAAAAAAGGGTTCAGATTGATCCGGTTGAGACAGGGCTGGAGCGGATGAAAAGGCCTGTTTCAGGAGATTAAATGCCTTTAGGGCTTCTGGAGACCAATTCCTGGGGTTGGCTGATTTTCGTGTCAGCGCTGTTATAGGTGCAATAATGGAGGAGAACCCTTTAACAAATTGTCTGTAATAATTGGCGAATCCAATAAACCTTTGGATGGCCTTGGTGCCCTGGGGAAGAGGCCAGTTGGTAATGGCAGACACCTTTAGTGGGTCCATGCTTAATCCTGCTCCGGAAACAATGTACCCAAGGAAAGAGATTTGTTCCACTTCAAAGATACATTTTTCTAATTTGCAGAAGAGTTGATTAGCTCGTAATCGGAGTAAGACTTCCTTCACATGGTGTCGATGGGAGGCAATGTCTTGGGAAAAGATTAGAATGTCGTCCAAATAGACAACGACGAAGTGATATAAACAGTCTTGGAAGATTTCATTAACGAAGGATTGAAATACTGCGGGGGCGTTACTAAGCCCGAATGGCATGACTAGATATTCGAAATGTCCGTCCCGCGTGTTAAACGCTGTCTTCCACTCGTCTCCTTGACGTATCCGTACTAAATTGTATGCCCCTCTGAGATCTAGTTTGGTAAAGATGCGGGCTCCACTAATCTTGTCGAAAAGGTCCATAATAAGGGATAATGGATAACGGTTCTTGATAGTAATTTTATTTAGATGCCGATAATCAATACACGGGCGTAAGGATCCGTCTTTCTTCTTAACAAAGAAAAATCCTGCTCCGCCTGGAGAAGATGATTTTCTAATGAACCCTCGGGCTAGGTTTTCAGATATGTATTGTGACATAGCTTGGGTCTCCGGTAAGGACAGGAGATACGTCCTACCGCGAGGAATTTGTTTTCCTGGGATTAATTCAATCGGACAGTCCCACGGGCGATGGGGTGGAAGAATCTCTGATCTTTGTTTGGAGAAGACGTCCTTAAAGGCTAAATAGACCGAAGGTAATGTACAGGTTTTAGAATTCGTCTGAGTATGACAGACTTGAAAGCGGTGTGAGGGAATACATTGCTTATGACACTGCGGGCCCCAGGAAATTACCTCCGCACGAATCCAGTCAAATTGAGGAGAATGGTTCCGGAGCCAAGGAAGGCCCAGTATCAGTGGGTTAATAGACTGTGGTAATACTAGGAATTGGATCCACTCTTGATGTAAGGCTCCTACCAACAATTGAACCGCACTCGTAATGCTGGAGATGACACCGTTGCTGACACGGTTACCATCCACGGCAGTGAGGGTAAGCGGTTGGGGCAGATCTTGAATGGTTAACTGGAGCTCTGAAGCAAGAGAGGCCAAAATAAAATTTCCTGCGGCACCGGAGTCCACGAAGGCAGAGATTAGTTGGGGTCCTTTAGTAGTCAAGAGCTGGACAGGCATGAGAAACTCGAGATTGGAGGTGGAGTAGGGAGTGGAAACGGTGACTCCTAAGGCGGCCTCCCTCTTACCGTCTAGGAGGAGGCGTTTCCCGGTCTCTTGGGACAGAGACTTAGAACATGACTAGACTCCCCACAATATAGACATAATCTCTGCTTGAACCGTCTCTCGCGTTCTTCAGACGTTAGTTTAGAGCGGCCAAGCTGCATAGGTTCTTCAGTGGAAGATATTGGGTTTTGAAATTGGGGAGCCAAACGGGGAGTCCGTCTTGTAGAGGACCTTTCTGAACTTCTCTCTCTGAAACGCAGAT
The DNA here is from genome assembly GCF_038048845.1 of Mixophyes fleayi. Taxonomy (NCBI): domain Eukaryota; kingdom Metazoa; phylum Chordata; class Amphibia; order Anura; family Limnodynastidae; genus Mixophyes; species Mixophyes fleayi. Next base: position 239,288,977 of record NC_134403.1, read on the forward strand.
CGATCCTGATACATAATGAAACGAGGGCGTCCAACTCCGAGGGGAGTTCTCTGGTAGCCAATTCGTCCTTAATTCGATCGGTAAGACCCTGCCAGAAGGAAGCAATGAGGGCTTCATTGTTCCATCGAAGCTCAGAGGAGAGAGTCCGAAATTGTACGGCATACTGCCCGACAGACATAGAACCTTGTCGCAGGTTCAATAGGCTAGATGCGGCAGAAGAGACTCTGCCCGGTTCGTCGAAGACCTTCCTGAACATGTCAATAAAGGCTACGGAGTCCTCCAGCAAAGGGTCATTGTGCTCCCATAACGGGGATGCCCAGGCCAGGGCTTGCCCACTAAGTAGCGAAATTATGAAGGCTACCTTGGTACGTTCCGAGGAGAATGCTGTAGAGTTACACTCGAAGTAAATGGCACACTGGTTAAGGAACCCTCTACATCTTTTTGGATCCCCGTCAAACTTATCGGGGGAAGGTATTCTTAGTCCAGTAGTGGCGGCTGGAGGGGCAGCAGGGGCCGCAGGGGACACTGCAGAGCGAGAAGGAGCCGCAGATGGTTCCGTAGGAGGGGTTTGTCCTGTCCGTAGAGAGTCCAGGCGAGATAGGATTCCCTGCACACACTGGAGTAAACGAGCCTGGTCCGCCTCCTGTTGTTCCACTCGGCGGCCCAGGTGGATAATGAGGTCCCGAGTTGTAGGTTCACCTTTTCCATCTGACGTCATGGCCAGAGTATACTGTCACAGATTTAGGGTATTTGCTTACTGATTTTTGCACTACTCACCCAAGAGGTGCGGAGTCTAACGTGTTCCTGGTTTTCACCAGGGACCCCCGCAAGGAAGTGTGGTCTTAGCTGCCGGAACACGCAGGTCGCGGTCCTCTAAGGGAGTAATCAGTGAAGCAGTAGATGAAAGCGGTGTCGTACAGGCCCAGTCCAAACCGTGAATTCAGGAGATGTCCAAGGGATAGTACAAAGCCGTAGTCAGGGAAGCCGGGTCGAGGTCAGAAGCACAGGAGGAAGAGTCAAATATCAAGCCGAGGTCAAGTTCACAGGGAGCACAGAACAGGGGTAGTCAGTAACAAGCCGGGTAATACACAGGAAGCGCTGGAAACGGTACACAGGAACGCTGGAGCTAGGATGAGACCTAATACTCTGGCACTCTCCATGTGCCAGAGTGAGGTTTTTATACAGGTGCAGACCAATCACTGGCGGTGGTGACGCTAAACACCACCGCCGGAGTTACTAGGAAGCGTTCCGTTGCCTAGCAACGGAACGCGCGACCGCTGACCCGGAAGTACGCTCGGTTGCCTGGCAACCGAGCGCTCAGTCACAGAAGCAGACGTCCGTCTCTGTGCGGCAGGCATAGCACGGAGACGGTGTCTGACACCAATGGTATTAAACGTACCAAATATGGAAATAAATGGAGCTTATCTGTAACTGTTCCAAGGAGATTCTCATAAGTATCCTTAAGCTCAATATTCCTCCATTCGACATATAAAAGAAATGGTATATACCATAGTGTAATATGTAACACAAAATGAATTTATTCAAATAAAATGCAATATATGCCACTCACATGATAAAAAAAAGTATAAATAGCTTATCTGTTCATTAGCGATACAAGATGGTATTAACACTGAATCAAAAAGTCCCCCAGAGGCCCGGACTCGGCGATTGCAATAAGGTGCAGTAGTACGTCTCAACACGTTTCGTCTCTTACCATAAACGAGACTTCATCAGGAGAATGCAGTATTAAGTTTGGTACCGGTATTTATTGGATAGTCCACCATAATGGCGCTTCCGCGACTGCCACCATCTGATGCGCATGCGCGGGGAATTAAATGTCCACAACTTTATTGTTCCGGGACAATATAACAAACGTTTTCCGATTGCCACTTTTAACAAGTACGTAACTTCAATGACAGAGAAACTATGTTATTCCAATAAACATAAGCCATAACCATTCGCTACATCCTTATATGACATACTATCAAAAATCTATATAAGGTGCAATCAAGGTAACAATAACAGTAAATGTCAAAACAAACAGCATCAAAGATACAGAAGACCTAACTAGAATTAGATTATAATATATATATATATATATATATATATATATATATATATATAGATATATATATAAAATATATAAATAATTATATTAAAAACGTATTACTTTTTAAAAAATAAACAAATAAATACCGCAATAATCTTTATAAAAATGGAGCTCTCTCATATGGTGCCATAGTTCCCAGTTCGTATATCCAATACATTTCTCGTTGTGAGAGCTTTTTTGTATATCATCCCCTCTTGCACTCAATTTAACATGTTCAATAGCCTTAAAGTTAATATGCTTTGGATCAGAATTGTGTCTCTCAACAAAATGTCTTGAGACCGAGTGACTCTCAATTTTATTCTTAATATTTCTGATATGCTCCTGAATACGTAACTTTAATAAACGTTTGGTCTTCCCTACATATTTGAGGCCACAGGAGCATTCTAACAAACATATAACAGTCGTCGTTAAGCAATTCATCAAAATTTTTATTTCAAACTTTTTGCTATTGTTGAAATTAAAGAAGACTTTTCTTGTTGGATTCATATATTTGCATATATTACAGTGACCACACTTAATTGACCCTTTACACTCTGATACAGTACAGGAAACCACATTTTTATCCTTTTGAAGGAGGCTAGGAGCTAAAATATCCTTTAGGCTTGGATATTTCCTAAATGTAGTTATTGGGTTATCAGGGAGAATTTTGTTCAATACCGGATCTCTTTTCAAGATCCCCCAATGTTTGCGTATTGTAGATTTAATCTTATGCTCCCCACTACTATACTAGGTTACAAAAGAAACGTCATCTTTACGCTGTATTTTTTCTGAATATCTTAACAACTCTAATCTGTCTTTCTGTTTAATTTGTTTGGTTGCGTCTTCAAGTAATTGTTCTGGATAGCCTCTTTCTTTGAAACGGTCTGAATAAATCTCAATCTGTTGTTCAAAGTCTACTACATTACTGCAGTTCCTTTTAATTCGGCTGAACTGTGAGAGGGGGATGTTGGTTTTCCATTTCTTTTTATGACTACTCTTATAGTGTAAATAACTATTAATGTCAATCGATTTTATATAATTTTCTGTGATCACTTGATCTCCATTATTTTTTAGCATTAAATCTAAAAATTCCACTTGTATTTTATCAAAATTAACTGTAAATTTGAGATTATATTCATTGTTACCAATGTATTCCAATAATTTTTGTAGTAGTAAATTATCACCATTCCACACTATTAAGACATCATCAATATCATCATCATCATCATCATTTAATATCTTTTATATAATACTATATTGTCTCAAGTGTTTAGATTCATAAATATACTTATGTTCCCAACAGCCCATATGTAAGTTGGCAAAATTGGGTGCAAATAAAGTGCCCATAGCAGTGCCACAAATTTGCAAATAAAAACAATCTAAAAATTTTAAATAATTATGCTTAAGAATAAACTCAATGAGGTCACAAATAAATCATTTATGTTCCTCAGTAATAGATGATTTACCACTGAGGAATTGTTGGGAAGATTCAATTCTTTTACCATGCTGAATAGATGAATATATGTGCTGAACATCTATAGTCACCCACTTATAGAGTTCCATTTAAATCAGTAAACGTCTGTAAAACTCTATTAGTGTCCTTAAGATATGATGGAAGGCTAGGAACATATTTTCTTAAAAAAAGGTCTACATATTTTGATAGATGGCCGGTGAGAGAATCAATGCCCGCAATTATAGGTCTACCTGGAGGCTTATTTAAATCTTTATGAATTTTAGGTAGATAATAAAAGATTGGTATAAAAGGGTTGCTTGTCAATAAAACTGGATTTCCTCCTTCAATGTAATATTTCTATAAAAACCTTTCATTAATAAGTCTCGTAGTATTATAAGGGCACAGACGTGCCCTTATATTACGGTTGCATCTAATAAAAGACATTCTGCCATTGGAAATCTGTGAGGGGGGCATGGTGTTTGAGGGTCTACATTTTAAAATGTTTAATACATTTCAGCTATTAAGCTGAAATTTGGCATGCGAATGGATAACTGTCCACAGGTGCCACATGCCAAATTTCAGGAAAAAATAATAAAAAATGACAATTTAGGAATAATCTAAGCTTCAAAATCTTGCAGTTTTTTCCCACTTCCTGTTTTGCAAAAGTCGCCGTTTTTCAGGGTTTTTTGGGAGAGCGTAACTCGGTGTACATGGCGTTTAAAGATATGTGGTCAGTTTTGTTAGAAAGCTATTAGGGCTGAGGAGTGCCTTTGAGAGTTCACAAGTTTGACAAAGTTACAGTTTTTTTATAATTTGGTAAAATATGCCCCATTTTAAAGATGGGGGATTTCATAATGTTGCGCATGTCAGATAGAGGTGTGTGCTGGGTGTATTAAAAGTGGCTTCACTTGAGAGTACAAATATGGTTGACTGACCCACACGATAAGAAATTTTCTTCTGTGAGCAGAAGACTTTAGACATATTTATTGGGTACAAGGGGTATGGTTGGTGTTTTGGGGCTGAGGGTGGGCACACTATACTAGTATTAGCCCTGGCACTACTCTCATTTCACAGTATAACAGTCTCTCAGAGCGGTGCCAGAGCCCGTTTACACTCCTGCCCCTCAGTGACGTCCGTTAATTTATTCACTGTACTGAGCTGGGGGGCGGAAAATTTAAAAGTGCTCAGGTTTTCTGCGGTGATTTAAAAAAAAAAAAAAAGAAAAGCGTGGGATCCCCCCCTCTATTCTCTACTAACCCTGGTGCTGCCAGACTACTGCTGGTTCCGTGAAAATCGGGGAAAAAATTGGCGTTGGGTCCCCCCGATTTTCAGGAACCAGCACTAGGCAAACCAGCCGGGGTTGGTGGCACTATACCAGGGGGACACATGACAGGGGTCCCCCTGGCATAATGACAACCAACCCCAGGCTGTTCAGCGTTGGGCTGGAATCCCTAGGGAGTGGGGTCTGCAGAAAAAAACGTGCGGGCTGCCCCTCTAGGAACACCCAACCCACTGCTCTCCCTACACCCCTGGGCGGTGGGTGTAGGGTAATAACGGCGATTATAGGTGAAAAAAAACAAACAGACATCATTTTGTTTTTTGGAACTACAAGTCCCAGCCAGTCATGGGACCATAAATAGTGTGGGCATGCTGCTACTTGTATAACTACAAGCACCAGCATACCCATGGCAGCCAGGGCATGTTGGCACTTGGAGAACCACAAGTGCCAACATGCCCTGTCACCCACGGCTGGCTCGGACCTGTAGTTCCACAAACCAAAATGTTTACAAAACCACTAACATTTAATAAAAATAGTGGTAGTGGAGACAACATGGCAGCGTGTGGATACAGAGAACACTCATGGGAGATCTTTATTGGAAACCACGAGATAAACTTCTGTCCACTAGGAAAACCACCAATATCTGGACTTTGGGTAAGACAGCACAATTTACGTTTACAATTTAAGGGACTAAAAGAAGCCAGCTTGCATGATACAGATCCATTTATTCTCTTGTTTCGATGGAGAGTCTCTGAGTTGATTCTATTCAGATTGTTCATATTGACAAGAACTTTTCTACCATTGGAATACTAATTTGTGTCCATAGGTGAGTGGCACTTGTTTGTACTGGTATTACTATATCCTCTAGGTAAAAGCGAACATAATGATATTATTCACTTATATTTGTGTACACTTATTATTATTTCTATTTCATACACACATGGTGTATATTTACCAACTCCCCTCAGACACACAACTGAATATCTCTCTGGATTTGTTACCAAACACACAGACTGTAAAGCTAATTTGTTTCTTTTATAGTTGTTGTAATCAAGGATGCTGGATACTGGAGCAGGGGCTGTGACAATTGAGAGAAAAGCTGGTGTGCAGGGGTTGATGTGTGATAAAAGCTGGGGTACAATGTGTTATGTGATAAAAAAAATCATGGGCACATAGGAGTAATGTAAAAGAAAATTATACTGCTTCATAGGCTGTGACAATTGAAAGAAAAGCTGGCGAGCAGGTGGTGACATGTGAAAGAAAAGCTGGTACGCAAGGGGTGACATGTGAAAGCAAAGCTGGTACGCAAGGGGTAACATGAAATAAAAGCTGGGGTACGGTGTGACATGAGAAAGAAAAGCTTGTATACAGGGGGTGACAATTGAGAGAAAAGCAGGGGCACAGGTGGTGACGTGATAGAAAAGCTGGTGCGCAGGGGGTGACATGACAATAAAGCTGGTGCACCCGTGATGATCTGGATGATTTTATCCAGCTGTGCATTCGTATTGATCAAAGGCTAAGTGAGAGAAAAAATGAACGATTAAGAGCCTTTGGTATGAGCAGTAATTTGCATCAGTTTAATAGACCTACAGTGTTCAAAACTGCACCATCAGACAATCCAAGCATCTCTCCCGAACCAATGCAAATTGATCTAATTAGGAAACCACTCAGTTTTAATGAGAAACAGAGAAGTCGGGAGGAGAATCTTTGTTTATATTGTGGTGAGCAAGGACACTATGCCTTCACTTGCCCAAATAAGATTTGCCAGACCATCGCTATGACTGACTTAAAGCAAATGGACTCCAAAGAGTCTAGTCAATCCAGTTCCATCTCGCAATCACTTAATACCTTGGCTCATGAAAACGGAGATCCTCTGCCGCAACAATCACATTTTGTTCTCTTAATAACACTTTCATCCGGGTCTCTTTTAATTTGCAGTTTGGCTATGCTTGACTCGGGTGCTGGTGGCAATTTCATAGATATCACCTTTGCACAGGAAAACTGCATTGAATCAAAGAGTACACAAGCTCCTGTAAATCTGGAGACTGTAGATGGATCCCCTTTGTCTTCTGTGCCAGTAACTCATGAAACAATCCAGCTACAAATGACTATTGAACCAGGGCATCATGAGGCTATAAGCTTTTATTTGATTGCTTCACCTAAATTTCCCATAATACTGGGAATCCCCTGGCTGTCTACCCATAATCCTTCTGTCAACTGGGATACTCGCACTTTATCCTTTCCTTCTGAGCACTGCAAACTAAACTGCCTATCTAGAACTGTGGTATCTGTAGACCAGCAGGTCACCGAACTTCCTTCTAAAGATTTGAAATTGCCTCCGCAATACAGTGAATTCTCAGATGTCTGTGATAAAAAGAATGTAGATATATTACCTCCTCATTGTCACGGGCACTAGGAGTCTTTGCCCAGGATATCACCACATGATGGACTTATCAGAGTAGTATAGCTGGTACTATGGTTCTCTGGTAGCAGGGTGACAACGGAACAGGAGAATCAGCAGATGGTGAGAGAATGCTCAAGGAAAGTCTATGACTAGCAGCAACTGGTAATGAGTAGATGTATGTACACGAGGAACCAGATGGACAAGTAAACGTGAGGAGAGTCAGTGGTCTGCGTATAGCAAGTTGTACCACTGCTATAGTGAGAAGGAATGTCCAGAAGTAACGAGGAGGTAGTGGGAGTCAGCGGTCTGCGTATAGCAAGTTGTACCGCTGTCTATAGTGAAGGAATGGATTCCAGGTGCAAGTAGGTAACGGGGAAGTCAGTGGTCTACGTCAGCAAGTTGTACCACTGCTATATATATGTGAGGAGGGACACGAGGAGATGAATGTAATGCAGAGAATACACGGGGCACACCGAACTTGATCCCACGATGATATCCACAGTACAATAATAACTGACAAGCGCTGCTTGAAGTATACAAAGTCACTATAGCAATCCAGGTAATAGGAAACAAAGTCAATGGTAACAATAGCTGTAGTGGATAGTAGACTCCGGAGATGAACACAACACAGTCCAGACGGATATGCAATACAAAAGCAAAGTCAATGGAAAGTATGCATACCGCGGTTCAGGAGAGCAGGCTGTCAGAGAGATGTGCAGGGATACCTGAACGGCTGAAGGCCGGCAGGAGGAGAGACCACTGGAGGATGGAAGCGGTAATCAGGTTGGTGCAGCGCACGGCAGGTAATCCAGTATCAACGAAGCAATACTCAGGAAGCAGTAGTAAGTAAAACTGGAAACATGATGAACACGGGAGAGTTGAGGCTGTCTGGTATCCGGCAGTAGTAGCGGAGGCAGCGGAGAGAAGACACGCTGAACACAGGAGAGTAGAGGCGGTCTGGAATCCGGTAGTAGTAGCGAAGGCAGCGGAAAGGAGACACGCTGAATACAGCAGAGTAGAGACGGTCTGGAATCCGGGAGCAGTAGCAGATAGGAATCAGTGGAGAGCTGACACGATGAACACAGGAGAGTTGAGGCGGACTGGAGTCCGGTGGTAGTAGCAGATAGGAATCAGCTGAGTGCAGGCACGATGAACACAGGAGAGTTGAGGCGGACTGGAGTCCGGTGGTAGTAGCAGATAGGAATCAGCTGAGTGCAGGCACGATGAACACAGGAGAGTTGAAGTGGTCTGGAAACCACAATAGTGGTAAACAGGAATCAGCTGGAGCTGAATACACGAGGAAACACAGGAACACCTTCAGAGGCTCATGGGAATGAGACTCCAAGATCAGGCAACCAGGTAATGATCACAGGTGGTTTAAATAGGGAGGGTTGCCTGATCCTCCAATCAATTAAAAGCAACAGGTACTGAAGGTTTAATAAGGGCTGCACATGCGCAGACCCTCAGGATGGCGGACGGCCACGGTTCCTGAACACAGGAGAAATGGCACTCACAGTCCGGTGAGTGACACTCATCGCCCTTATGACTGTCCCATTGAGCTGTTACCAGGATTATCCATACCTTTTGGGCGACATTATTCTCTATTCGAACCAGAGTTAAAATTCCTTCGGGAATTTCTGGATGAAAACTTAAACAAAGGCTTCATTCGCCATTCTACTTCTCCTGCTGGTGCCGCCTTATTCTTCGTTGAAAAGAAAGATTCTACCTTACGCCCCTGTATCAATTATAGGGAACTCAATAAGATTACAGTCAAGAATCGTTATCCATTCCCCTTAATTCCTGAATTGTTGGAGAGGCTACTGAAGGCAAAGATCTTTGCAAAGCTTGATTTGCGTGCGGCATACAATCTTGTTTGTATTCGACCCGGGGATGAGTGGAAAACCGCCTTCCGGACAAGATATGGACATTTTGAGTCTTTGGTCATGCCTTTTGGCCTATGTAATGCCCCTGCAACTTTTCAGCATTTCATCAATGATGTCTTAAGAGACTTATTAGATCAATTTGTTGTTGCCTATCTGGACAACATTCTTATATTCTCTGATAATCTGGAGGAACATCGCAAACATGTCTGTACTGTATTCGAAAGACTTTGGAGGAACCAATTGTATATCAAATTGGAAAAGTGTGAATTTGAACAAGCCAAGATTCAATTCTTAGGATACATAATTTCCCCTGATGGTCTGAGCATGGATCCCAGTAAGATCGATGCAGTCATTAACTGGCCTGTACCTAAGAACGAAAAACAAGTACAACGATTTATTGGTTTTGCCAATTTTTACCGAAAATTCATAAGAAACTTTTCTGGAATCGTTTCTCCTATTACGCAACTTACAAAGAAGGACGTTCCTTTTGAATGGTCACCTGAAGCTCAAGAAGCCTTTACCCAACTTAAGACTCTTTTCACATCAGCGCCAATCCTGATACATCCAAATCCTGAATTACCCTTTATTGTCGAAGTTGATGCCTCTGATTCTGCAGTGGGAGCAATTCTTTCTCAACGTGTCGGCGAGAAGATGTTGTTGCATCCTTGTTCTTATTTTTCTCGCCAGATGACATCCGCTGAGAAAAACTATGATATTGGGAACAAGGAATTACTGGCCATTAAGTGGGCTTTCTCAGAATGGAGACACCTTCTTGAGGGTTCTATCCACCCTGTGACAGTCCTTACTGATCACAGAAATCTTGAATTTTTACGCACAGCTAAACAATTGTCTCCTAGACAGGCCAGATGGACATTATTCTTCTCTCGCTTTAACTTCATAATTTCTTACCGACCCGGATCCAGAAACGGCAAAGCAGATGTACTCTCAAGAATGTTCTCCGAGCCCCATCTAGAAGAAGATTCTGGAAAGACTATTCTACCTAAGCACAACTTCTTAGGGGCAACTTTTCCTACGAATTTACTCTCTCTTTTGAAGAAAGGTTATGACACTGATCCTTTCCTCAGAAGTCCTACTTCAGATGTTAATTTAACTTTTAATAATGGCTACTGGACTCAGCTTCATCGCCTTTATGTGCCCGAGTCAGTACGAATTGAAGTACTGAAATTAGTCCATGATTCCAAACCCGCTGGACATTTGGGAGTATACAGGACTCAAGAGTTGTTGACACGTTCCTTCTGGTGGCCAAAGTGTAAAAGCGATGTTAAAAAATATGTTTCATCGTGTCTGACATGCGCCCAAAACAAGACTCCTCGCTCCTCACCACTAGGTTTGCTACAACCTCTTCCCATTCCATCTCGTCCCTGGAGCTCTATCTCGATAGATTTCATAGTTGATCTACCTCCTTCGAAAGGGATGACAACAATTCTTGTGGTAGTGGACCGTCTAACTAAGATGGCTCATTTTATTCCTGCTAGAGGAGTACCCACTGCTGAACAGACTGCAGAGCTACTAATTCAGGAAATATTTAGGCTTCATGGCATCCCTGATGACATAGTCTCTGATCGTGGTGTTCAGTTCACTTCTAAGCTTTGGAAAGTTTTTGCACCGCTTTGGGAATAAAAATGAATCTGTCCTGGGCTTTCCACCCACAGTCTAATGGACAGACTGAAAGGACTAATCAGACACTTGAACAATATTTGAGATGTTTTATTAGTTACCTTCAAGATGATTGGATGAATTTTCTACCCACTGCTGAATTGTCTTACAATAACTCTGAACACAGTTCAATTTCCCAGACACCTTTCTTTGCCAACTTTGGACTCCATCCAACGTTTATTCCAAATCTCCCGTTTTCCACATCAATTCCAACGGTGACTGATAGAATCAGAACATTACAAGAAGTTCAAAAAAGGCTTATTGAAAATTTGAGAGAAGCCCAGGAACATTACAGACAAGCTGTCAACAGACACCGTAGAGCTGTACCCAATTTTCATGTTGGAGACAAGCTCTGGCTATCCACTAAAAATCTTAAACAGCGGATACCCTCACCAAAATAGGGTCAAAAGTTTATTGGGCCATTCAAAATTTTATCACAAATTGGTCAAGTTTTTTTCCGCTTAGATCTTCCTACTTCTATGAAAATACATACGGTATTTCATATTTCCCTGCTCAAACCCTTTCGAGACAACACCTTCCCTGGCCGGATTTCAGCCCCACCACCACCACCAATCATGGTGGAAGGAGAAGAAGAATTTATTGTTGAAGAGATCCTGGACTCCAGAATGCACAGAAATAAATTACAATATTTGGTAAAATGGAGGGGATATGGTCCAGAAGAAAATTCATGGGAGCCTGCAGAAAATGTCCATGCCTATAGATGGACCGGACTGTTTCACCAGAGACATCCTGGTAAGCCAGCTCCTGAGACGTCCAGAGGACGTACTGGAAGGAGGGGAGTACTGTCAGGATTCGAACCCAAGGCTTCTGCCACCGTGGACTGCTGCTCTGCTGACTGAGCTATTCTGGCTGCTGGACAGTTCCTTGTCTTTATTCAGTGTTTTAGATCAGTTCCAGTGATCTCCTGATCTTCCAGCATGCCTTAGCTCCACCCCTTGACTTCCTATAAAAGCCTGGCAAGTTCCTGTCTCCAGTGCCTGATTATTGTGCTCTGTGCCTGTGATCTAGCTCCTGCTTCTGTTGCTGTTCCTGTCTACCTGCATATACTACACGTGTACCAACCTCGGCTTGCCCTCCACTACGCTTCTGCCTCAACCTTTGGACCGCTACACCTCTCTGAGTACCGAACCCGGCTTGTTTGACCTTTCTTCCATCTCATCTCCTGTTAGCCAGCCTTCCTCCCTGCCACTGGGCTCCTTTCCAGTCTCCGGACTGTGACAGGCAAAAACCTTAATGGATGTGTTACTTGCGCAATACAGACATGGTATGCCATCACATCCTGTGGTTAGCTGCAGATTCAGCACTATCATGGAGTTAGATTGCTGTCACTCACAAAATAGTGGAGTTGCTAAGCATCTTTGCCTTATCCTCCACAATGCATAATTGTCTCAAGCTCTGGGATATGTTTCAATATGTGTCCTGGCTGCTATGCCACGCTCTTCATTCCTTTACCCACGTTGTTGGGACAAGGCCTAATGTCAGCCCGCTTTTGGACCATAGGCATTGTCACTAATTAGACCCGCTGATCAACGGGCTCCCTGCTGTCACTTACCGTTTCCCCGGTGGCTGTACTCCGGGACGGAGGCCGCGGCTCTGTTGACAGGGCGCCATCTTGCCAGAACTTTTCGCCGTTCATTCTTTCCAGTCAATCAGCTGGCTGCTTCTCCTATTTAACACACCTTTTGCCCTTGTATGTTGCCAGATCTTCAGCTCTCATCTCTCATTCAGACATCCTGTAGCCTGGCTCCTGTTTGCATGACTGCCACCTGAGTCTCCATCATACTGGTCTGCAGACTATCACACCCTGTGTTTCTACTCCACTGTCTACATGGTAATGCTCTGCAAACCATTGCAGACTTTGGCACTCAGTGCCTCATTTCTATTTCTATAGACAATGCTCTCCAGGCTATACTGTCATTCTGATCCTGCTTATCTGTGTTACACCCTTTTGCTATCTTTGGTTATCCTCTTGGTCTCGCTCGTCACCTCCTAAGAGAACCGCGACCTGCAGGTTGGGAGCCGCGAAGTCCAAACACCCTTGTGGGCATCAGTGGCGTAAACCTCCCTCTCTGTTAGACTACGCACCTCTTGGGGGGTAGTGCCAATTCACGCAGATTATACGGGCATTCTCCAGACCTTTGTGAACGTGACAGTAAGATCTGGCTCATATGGATCCCAACCGAGAACCATCCATAAAATACATGCTGCAGCATCTGGTAGGCAGAGTTGAACAGCAAGATGCCACTCAGGTTCAACTCCTCCAGTGCCTACAAGCCTTAATTGCCCATGTGGATACCCTGCAAGCCACTCTTCCCTCAGCTCCACAAGCTGATGCCCCAGCTCCTGTAGCTCCAGTGGTGGCAGCTGCCTCTTTTACCCCAAGATTGCCTTCTCCAGAATAATTTGATGGTGACCTGAAGTTTTGTCGAGGGTTTCTCAATCAGTGCTCGATCCAGTTTGAGCTACTCCCGCAAAATTTTCCCATGGACTGCGCAAAAGTGGCCTACATAATCTCGCTGCTTTCCAGATAGGCATTGGCTTTGCGTCCCCACTCTGGGAAAAGGATGACCCCATCATCCAAGATAGCAAAGCCTTCAATTTTTGCCTTCCGGAAAATCTTTGAGCCAGGCCGAGTTTCATCAGCGGCCTCAAGCATCCTCAGACCAAGAGGAGGCCAGGGCATTAAAGGAAATCGAAAGTTGGGATGACATCATTGTGAAACCATACAATAAAGGCAGGAATGTGATATGTAGCCCCATGAAAGATACCTACAAGAAGTTTATCATCAGCTTGACAATGATGATTGTTACAAACGACTCATTTTCAACCCAACAGCTAATTATCAATTACAATAATGCCCTTATACAGGAGGCCTTATCTATGGGTGTCATATCATGATCAGACTTTGACTCTTTACAGATTAACAGTCCAAGAATAGCAACATTCTACATTTTATAAAAAGTGCATAAGGATGAAAACAACCCACCAGGGAGACTCATAATCTCTGGTATGGGTCGTCTCACTGAAAATGCAAGTAAATTTGTAGACAGACATCTTCGCCATTACGTTACCAGTCTTGACTCATACATTAGGGATACATCAGATGTATGGACCAAAGAATACAAGGACCGTTATTTGAAAATGTAGAAAATAAGGGTTTTTTAATTTGTAATTCCCCAAATGTGATTTACTATTTGACTTGCACTTGCAAGTTACTTTACGTTGGCATGATTAGCAGGTCAATGAAGAAGAGATTTTTGGAACATGTGGGTAACATTAGAAGAGCTAAAAGAGATGATAATTTTAAACCACTGACTTCTGTGGCAAAGCATTTTATGAGATGTCACATCTCAAACCCAATTTTGTTAGAGGCTTTTGTTATGGAACAAATTAAAATGGGCATGAGAGGGGGGATTTAAATGAAGAACTTTTTAAGAGGGGATCCTAGGGGATTTTCCTCATGGAAAGTTTATCTCCGCATAGTCTTAATGACTACAATAACTTTATGGTTTTTCAGACCACCTAATTGGGTTAATATAAAATTGACTATCTAAAAAGTGTATAATTTAACAACTGGGGACTGGGCCTCACTGCCGGTTATAGTTCCTGTTTCAGTGCTCTAGTCTGCTCTCTGTACCTGCTTACCTTTGTTCCTGTTTATTGTTGCCGACCCTTGCCTGGATATCTGACTACGTTTGACTGCCTGTGCCCCTTGATCTATTGCCAGTACTCTTACAATGCTGTTTTGCCTGTGACCTCTGACCTCGGCTTGTTTACTGGATACGCTGTCTGCTGTCGGCCCTCGACTCTTGCTGTGAATTTCACTCTGCTGTTTGCTCCTATACTCTATAGCTGGGTTCTCCCCAGTCAGTGCACATCTCACGACCCTCTGTTTGTCTGCGGCCAAGTCTGTCCCCACCACTAGGGGCTTCAGTGAATACCAGACTTTCAGAGCAGACTCCGGGTTTTGATGCACAGGCTGGAGGGGTTCCTAACATTATAACCGGCCCAAAATTATACACTATAGCGAGTGAATTGTTTTGCATTCGGTCCTATGGAACCAAGTCCGGCGCAAGTTTTGGCAGGGCAAATCCAGACCTTGTCCCAAATGGTATAGGAGTTGTCTCAGCGGCAGACTGCCCAGGAACAGGCGTCAAAAGCTTCACAAGCCACTCAACCTTCTGTGGTGGAGCCAAAGATGAATTTACCAAATGGTTTTTCAGGAGACCGCAGACTCTTCCGCAACTTCCGTAAAAGCTGCAAGCTTTATTTCAAATTGAGACTACTCTCGTCCGGATCACCACGACAAAGAGTGGGGATAGTGATTTCCCTGTTACAAGGGGATCCAAAATCTTGGGCTTTCAGCTTGGATCCCAATAGTCCCCAAATTACAATCTGTGGACGCATTCTTTTCTGCTCTTGGTTTGATTTTGTTATCTACTTGCCCTTAGTTTTGCCCTCATTCAAGACGGCCGTGATTGCCTCATGAAGTATTCCATCTTGGATCCCATTTCCTATTTGGGCCTAGAAAAGGCACTTCCTGTTACGAAGCCTTTGCACGAGTATTGTGTTTGTATCTGAACCAGATGCTTCCACAGAACCTTGTTCTGTGGCTTTTCGATTGGATCTTCCTGATTCCATGAAGGTACATCCTGTTTTTCATGTATCTTTACTAAAACCTTCAGTTAAGAATCCATTTCCTGGTCGCTCTTTGCCTCCTCCTGAGCCAATTCAAGTTGATGAGCATGAGGAATTTATAGTCGAATAGATCCTGGACTCTCGTATGTTTCGAAACCAATTACAGTATCTGCTACGTTGGCAGGGATATGGGCCAGAAGATGACTCTTGGCAATCTGCAAAGGATGTTCATGCCCCACTTTTGGTAAAAGCATTTAATCGACAGCATCCTGGGAAGCCTGGTCCTAAGTCGTCCAGAGGACGTTGTTGAGAAGGGGGCATCCTGTTATATACTTGCCCTTAGTTTTGCCCTCATTCAAGATGACCGTGATTGCCTCATGAAGTATTCCATTTTGGATCCCATTTCCTGTTTGGGCCTAGAAAAGGCACTTCCTGTTACGAAGCCTTTGCACGAGTATTGTGTTTGTATCTGAACCAGATGCTTCCACAGAACCTTGCCTCCTTGTGATTTGGACTACAAGTACTTGATACTTCCACCAGACCTTTATACTCTTGTGACTTTGGACTTTATTTGTTGGACACTGGAGATTTATTTATATACCAAAATAAATCCTGCTGAATTCAGAAATACCTGGCTTTTGGGTTCCGTTTGTGATACCAGAAGTGTGACAGGATACTCGTGCCCAAAATGACGGAGCCCGCCGGGTCAGAACCATCTGCTTTACAGCGACTTTCAGATCTGAGTTTCCACATGCATTCTGCTTCAAGACAACTACAGGAATTTCATGCAAAATTTCAAGAACTGGAGACCCAGTGTACAAATAATTTTCAACTGCAAAATCAACACGTAACTGAGTTGCAAATAAATGTTCATGAACTCAAAGATCAAATAGCGCTACAAAATGGAGTTATTACAGAACTACAGGTGCGGCTTCAAGAAGTTAATGCTGTAGCACCTTCAGCTGCAGTACATCAGCCCACACTCCCACTACCTCCGGCTCGATTCTTAGGTGATCGTAAAAAATACAGAGGATTTATTAATCAATGTAATATGCATTTTGATTTACATCCTACTTATTTTTTGACTGATGTACAGAAAGTACGTTGTATTCTTTTATTGTTGAAAGATGATGCCTTGGCATGGGCTTCTCCTTTGATAGAAGCAAAAAGTCCCATATTACAAGATCTTTCTAATTTTATGGATGCAATGAACCAGATATTTGATGATCCAAATCGAAGTGCTACTGCTGAGTCAGTTTTATTAAAAAAGCCTTTGTTAAACATTGTATTCGTATTGATGCTCGTCAAATGGAGAGGAAACAAGATAGATGGGGTTCCATGTGGACTCGTCCTAATTATCCAGAACCAGCAATATCAAATTACTCTGGAACTCCTGCAACACAACAAATTGAGGAGTCTGAGCCAATGTAAATAGATACCATTCGCAAACAGATTTCTATTGAAAGAAGAGATCAACGACGACAAGAAAATCTCTGTTTGAATTGTGGTAAATCTGGACATTATGTTTCTAATTGTTCTCAATGACCTCGCAAGACAGTTGCTACATTGATGGAACCTAAAGACTCTGACCAGGAATCTATTATTTCATGCTGCTCACATCAACTGAATGCTATTATTCCTCAAATCTCTTCACTGTCTACATTTGAGAGAGAGAACAGAAGAATAAAGAATCATTTTTCAATACCAATACAACTTGAGATAAACTCTCAACTTATTTCAACCATGGCAATGCTGGATTCAGGAGCCAATGGTAATTTCATGGATATAGATTTTGCTAAACAAAACCATATAGTATTTCAAGAAAGAAAGACCCCTGTATTGATGGAGACAGTTGATGGGTCCCCTCTGAATTCTGGTCCCATCACACATGAGACAGAACCTATGCCCCTGATGATAGAACCCAATCATAAGGAGGAACTCACTTTTTTTCTCATCTCTTCTCCAAATTTTCCCATAATTTTGGGTCTCCCTTGGTTCACTAACAATAACCCAGCCATTAACTGGGAGTCTCAAACCCTAACGTTTCAAGATCCTATCAGTGTGGTCCCGCTTGCACAAGAAGAGAATCAGATCTCGGTGTCCCCCTCTTCTGTGGAGGCCTGTTCAATATCAGTATTTTGCAGATATCTGTAACAAACAAAATGCTGACAAATTACCACCCCATCGACCATATGATTGTCCCATTGATCTATTACCTGGGGCTGCTATTCCTTTTGGTCGGATTTATTCATTAGCTGATCCTGAATTAAAGACACTAAAGACTTACCTGGAGGAAAATGAAACTAAAGGTTTTATACGTCCTTTAAAATCTCCAGCAGGGGCTCCTATTTTTTATTTTTTTTTTTAAAAAAAAAAAGATGGATCTTTGCGGCCATGCATTGATTATAGACAATTAAATAAAGTTACTATAAAGAACAGACAACTATTCCATGACTCTAAATTAGCAGGCCATAAAGGACTTCAGAAAACTCAAGAACTGTTAAGCCGTTCATTCTGGTGGCCCAACTATAAGGAAGATGTAGCAAAATATGTATCCTCTTGTACAACGTGTGCCAGATTTAAGACTCCTCGTGCTTCTCCTTTTGGACTACTACAACCTTTGCCAATACCTACACGTCCATGGGATTCCATTTCCATGGACTTTATTGTAGAACTTCCGAGATCTAAGAATATGACCACTATCTTTGTGGTAATTGACAGACTAACAAAGATGGCTCACTTTATACCCTGCCAGGGTACTCCTACAGCAAAAGAAACAGCCGACTTACTTATAAAAGAAGTTTTTCGTTTGCATGGCGTTCCTAATGATGTGGTGTCAGACCGAGGCGTTCAATTCACATCACGATTTTGGAAACAGTTTTGCAAATCCCTTTGCATTGTGGTGAACTTGTTCACTGCATTTCATTCACAGTCAAATGGACAAACGGAGCGAACAAACCAAACACTTGAGCAATACCTCAGATGTTATATTTGTCACCTACAGGATGATTAGGTTGATATCCTCCCCATGGCTGAGTTTGCATAGAATAATTCTCAACATTCATCTACAAAATTTAGCCCTTTCTATGCTAATCTAGGATATCATCCAAATATTTGTCCCAATCTACCTTGTGACTCTCCAATTCCTGCTGTGGAAGATAGACTGATTATTATGCAAAGTAATCTTGAATTATTAAAAGAGACATTGAAAACTGCTCAAGAAAGATATAAACGTGATGCTGACAGATCACGAAGGGCTGCTCCAACTTTTAGTATTGGTGATGAAGTATGGTTGTCAACTAGACATTTAAGAATGAAGGGCCCGATTCATCAAAGTTCGCAAACGCATACGCATCTGCTAAATGGGTCTGCGCATGCGCGAAACAGCACTTAAGCAGCGCAAAACACTACATACGCTACTCAAGCACGGCAGATACAGCTCTCAAAAGGCAACTCAATCTCAAACTCCAACGCAAATAGATTTGAGATGACTGCTGACCACTTGAGAACAAATGGGTGGGAATGGGCGGAGAGTAGGCGCGGACTGGGCGGAGATGAGATAGTTTTGCTTTTTCACTTGAGAATAGTAGGCGCTCCCTCTGCCCAGATGAGTGAAACTGACGTCACTCCTGTCTCAAATCTTTCACAAAAGTTAAGGAAGGCCAGGGTCATGTTTAACTCCAATACAGCTAGCTAAAACCACTATTAAACGCCTTTAGGAGCATCTTTTGTGTTTAAAATGCAAAACAAAATATGCACAACATACATACATACATATCAATACAGACTGCTTGTGCCATTTTTTTATTTATTTTTTTTTAAAAAAAATTGTATTGAGATTTTAAATATCTTACAAATGTTCCATTAGTATGTTTGTGTAAATTAAGCCTTTTTTCTTTACATACCCCTTTCTAATCAATGCAATTCGCAAGTGCAACATGTTTGATGTTATTTTGGCCCTTTGGCCTCAATCCGGAACTGGCAGAATGCTGGAATTAGTTAGCTGGAAATAGCGCCCTCTGCTGCTTACTGCCTCTTCAGTAAAGAGGACTGGCTTTTATAGGCCTGTACACTGCTAGCCACATATCTTCTCAGCATTATGGGGAGAATCCAGGTCACAGTGCATTCCGGCTGCCGGAATGGTTGCCTCGGTGCATTCCATATTCATTCCACTGCCAGAATGGTTGCCTCGGTGCATTCCACATTCATTCCACTGCCGGAATGGTTGCCTCGGTGCATTCCACATTCATTCCACTGCCGGAATGGTTGCCTCAGTGCATTCCCCATTCATTCCACTGCCGGAATGGTTGCCTCAGTGCATTCCACATTCATTCCACTGCCGGAATGGTTGCCTCAGTGCATTCCACATTCATTCCACTTCCGGAATGGTTGCCTCAGTGCATTCCACATTAATTCCACTGCCGCAATGGTTGCCTCAGTGCATTCCACATTCATTCCAATGCCGGAATGGTTGCCTCAGTGCATTCCACATTCATTCCAATGCCGGAATGGTGTGCACACTGCATGGGTAATTATTTCATTTTATTTAAAATGTTGCCCAAACAATAGACTTTGCCATAAATATTTATTATAAATCTCCAACCATTCTTAACAATTACCAATGTCATTAGTCTCAATATGTTACATGCCTGATTTGACAGTTGGTGATGGTGCGTTTGCAATAACAAATAATAATAATAGACATATAATAACTCTAAACTATATTTTAGTGGATTGCCTAACTGCTACACCACTGTACAAGTGGTGATGTCAAGGGAATAGAATACAAATGAAAGATGACCAGCAACTTCTAGCATAAGTTGTTTTCCTTAAAACATGGTGAAAAATGCCAATACTTGGGAATATTATACCCAGAAAGATTTGGTGCATGCAGAGTCCAAATTTATGCATATCGAAATATATCCATTTTGATAAATGCAAACCAAAAATATAACATTTATTGCTCCCATTTCTAATATTTGATTTGGTGGAGTACTTAGCTTTTTCCATTGTTGCCAGTACAGAATTCCTATGTCTTTAAAATCCAAAGTCTTTGCCAACAACTTCTTTGCTGTGTTGTAGCTGATAACACTGAGTGGAATAAATACCCTCAAACTTGTAAATATACCAAGGTTAGCCACATACACGCATCATTTGGGGTTCAAACTCATTACCTTGTTGTTGCAAGCTCATTTCTTTATTCACTGAGGTATACTTCACATCAAAACACCAACACCAAACAGCACATTAACTATTTTGCACAGCTGAATGACTGTCTTAGACCTGATAAATCGGCCATGTTGCAATTAATATGAACAGCATGATGGATAACGTGGTATTAAAATATTAACCCTAGATAAACACACACATAAATAAAAACACTGTTTTACTAAAGCAGCAGGAGCTGCAAAAACTTCACCAAAAAAAAGGGAATTAAGCGTGTTTGCGAATCTTACGCTAAATACAAGCAGTTGCATATAGTTTTTTACTTTTAGGAGTATGCTTAATAATGTGTTTTATTAACTCACTTGGTGCTTAGGGTTGACCCTGGGGCCTTGAACTTCTGCACTTAGTATTGGTGGGTGAAATACATAACCACTACACTATCGTGCCACATCTAAATTTAGCACATGCACATGATTTGTACGTCATATAATTGTACTTAAAACTATTTTACCCATACTATTGCCACAACACTAACAGCTTAGCTCATTAATGACATCTGTAATAATCGTTATAATCTCTACTTACCCTACAGAAAATAAACGTTGCTAACATGTCAGGTCACTTTTACACAAAAACACACTTGGATAATTAGAACGCACCTGGGTGCTTCTAATGACGTGTCCGGCATACTCTCCGGCCTACTCACCTGCATTTAATTCACTAATTAGAGTGCTACGTAAAAATACCTTGCTTGCACTTCTGTGTTGTTGGGAGATTCACAGTTCTGGGTAAGTAGCCCTTAATGGTGAAATGTTTCATAATCTCTGCTGTTTATTGCTGTACCTTGCTCAACACTCATGTTTATTTTTTGGAAAAGGTATTGGTGAACTAGAGATTGAAAATGATGCTGAAAGGTCCTAATGCTAATGAATTTTATGTTGAAGGTTAGTGGAAAAGTCTTTAATTAGCTGCAGAGTTTGAATATTGAGGCAACTGTGTAGACTTGGGATGTGCCTCTGCATAGAGACCTCTCGAATGTAGTGACACACATAAATATTATCCATCTATATTTATTTATTTGTTACCTGTTTACCCTCCCCCCACAGATCTTGACAAGTGAGGCTTTTAGGACAAACGCACTTAAAGGGCGACAGGGTTTGTAACAAGCTGAGTAATTACCTGGTGTAGTTTATCATGGGGTGGGTTCCAGCCAATGGTTGCTCACCTGGGAGGGACCTTGATAGAATATAGCAGGCTGCACTTCCTGCTTGGGTTCACTTGCAGCACGAGATTCCTGTAGGAGACCCAGCAGCAAGAGAAACGGATAAGTACCACTTGTGGATTTATTCATTGTCTATTAAACTTTATTCCCATCTGCCCTCGTCTTTCACTTTATATTTTGCTCCTCTCTATTTATTGCTCTACTCTCTCCTTGTTTTCACCCCCTCTTTTCTGCCTTTTTTCTTTCCCCCAACTCTTTCTTCTTTCTCCTCTTATTCCTCCCCCTCTCTCCTCCGCTTTCCCATCTCACCCCGCTGTCCTCCTCTGTTCTGCCAACATGCCCCGTCCCAGGAGAAATGCCCCACGCCCGGCGCGCCTCAGGTCCCCCTCCCCCCCTCGCTCCCGCCGCCATCTTGCCCCCTCTTCCTCCTCTCTTCCACCATCCTCCTTCCCTCCAGCCATCACCTCTAGCGGTGTCCCGCCTCTGGTCCCCCCTGCAGGTCATCCTCCCGTTGTTACAGCCGCACGGCGCGGCCGCGCCACCCCCTCTCTTCTCCCGGCCGGTTCGCGCATGCGCAGAACGCGCGCCCCATCGCGCCCGGCCGGGTCCCGCCACGCAGACTTCTCGGCATGGTTGGCTGCAGGGTCAGCCAGCGGCCCAGTCAGGGACAGCAGCGGTCAGCCCCAGCAGCGGCAGGCAGGCACCCCCCCTCCCCCGGCAGGCGGATATGCCCCCAGTCCTGTCAGGAGCATGGGCCAGGCCCTAGTCACCCTATGCCCCATCACCCCCCCTGAACCAGCAATGAGGGCTAGGTATCAGGAGCACAACCCTCCTGCCCCCCATCAATTGTCCTTCCCTCCCAGCCCATTTCTCCCCCATAGTAGTGGGGCATCTGCATGGGGGTCTAATCCAGGTAGGGGTCATCAGGGTTTGAGCATGTCCCAGGCCAGTACCCCACCTCACGGGGACCACCGTCACCAACTGGGGGGGGGCACACTTCCCGCCAGACACACAAGAGATTTTGGAGACAACACCCAGGCGCCGGTGTGGCCCTCTTTTCAACGCCAACGTATGTCTCCTCCGGCGTCTCGCCTATACACGTCTCATTGGGCCTCTTCCCCGGGGTACGGGGCGGGGGGGCCTTATTACGGGGGTCAGGGGGGTAGGTCCGACAATTTTGTAGTCGATTATCACCATTCCAGCGGCGGTAATTTCGGTTCAGGGCCCCTTCCCCTCCTTGGGGATAGCCGCTTACAGCGGAGGCGGGAGTCATTTTCAGCGTCCCCCAGTACGGCCCGCGTGTCAGCCCCTAACCTCTCTACTGAAGACAGGGATAGTAACACGGCGCGGCGGCGCTTGGACTATTTACCCAGACATCAGATGACTGTCCCCCTTTCCGTTTCAGAGCCTACTGTTATGCATCTGGAGACGAGGGTCGGCAGTCGCGACCGTCCGTGTGCTGAGGCTCAGGATCAGATGACGGCAGAACGGAGGGAGGAAGCGATCCAGGACACGTCAGGAGGACAAGCCGCAGCTGTGTCGCTAGGGCAGACGTCTGTCGGTGATGGGAATCCTGCTCCTGCTGGTGAGTCCAGTTCCGCTACTATACATAAGTCACACTTGTTGGATTCACCCGTCCTCTCCACAGATAGTGAGTCCTCTGGCTCGGGTGATAGACCCAGGAAACTAATTAAGTTGTTGGAGACTGAATTGCTAGGTAAGCGGAGTAAGCACGCATCCCATTCAGGAGACACAGATCTACCAGCGGTCCGTAGCGAGTTGGGGCAGGTAGAATCCCTTGAGATCACTCACGGTATTAGGCCCAGTGTGCGGGATAGAATCAGAAGGGGCAAGTACGTGGATATGTACTCGTTAACCGGTGAGGATAAGAAGGCGCTGGCAGCAGCCTGTGAAAAATCGGGCATGGGGGAGGAGAAGTACAGATCCTTCTCTAGATGGGCGAATGCATTTTCCATTTTCGCCACAATATATCTAGAGTCCAGGCCCAGTGAGCAAGCGGAGGTGTGGAGATATATGCACTTGATCAGCGGGATGTTCATAAAGGACGGCCCGGTAATCTGGAGAGCATATGACGAGCTTTTCAGGAAGCGGATGAGCGGGCGAGAGAAGCTTCCTCTCGGATATAAGGACATTGACACATGGTTGGAGCTAATGAGGCCTAGCAATCAGACTGCAGAGGGTAGCGCAGGTAGGCGGTTTCAAGGGCCGAGGAGGGCGCAAAACGCCCTCCCCCCGAAAGGAAGGTGTTATGATTTTAATGCAGGGGCCTGTCAAAGAGGTTCACTCTGCAGATTCAGGCACACTTGTACAGCCTGCGGCGGCCATCATCCAGCCACCGATTGTGCCAAGGCTCGGGGAAGTGGAGGAAGGGGAAGAGGCGCTGGTTCGACTCTGCCGAGTCAAGGGGCCATCGCCAATTGATCTGACCGAGCTGGACAAGTGGCTGGCGTGGTTTGATGATAGGGAGACCGCGGCCCTACTCCACGACGGCTTCCATTTTGGCTTCAAACTTCCGGTTCAGGGTAGCATTTCCACAGCAGCTCCGGTGAATCTAAAATCTGCGCTCGCTCTCCTGGAGGTGCTAGACGAAAAAATAGGCAAGGAGGTTGGTTTGGGTCGCATGATCGGCCCGTTCCGACTCCCTCCTATTCCCAACCTCATTTTGTCCCCGGTAGGCGTAGTTCCCAAGAAAACAGAGGGAAAGTTTAGACTGATCCAGCACCTGTCTTATCCCGCTGGTCAGTCGGTTAACGATGCAATTGACGTTAATCTCAGTTCAGTCAGTTACCAGTCATTTGAATCGGCTCTAGCCCTGGTGCAGGAATGCGGCAGGGGCTCATTGCTGGCCAAAGTGGATATCGAATCGGCCTTTAGATTGTTACCCCTTCACCCCGAGTCGTATCAATTCATGGGTTTTCGGCATCGTGGTGGATACTATATCGATCGCTGTCTTCCCATGGGTTGTTCGATTTCATGTGCACTATTCGAGAAATTCAGCAGTTTCTTGCACTGGTGCATTCAGGCGGGGACGGGGTGTCGGTGGATTGCGCACTATTTGGACGACTTCTTGGTGATCGGGCCTCCTGACTCCACGAGTTGTCGTGATACCCTTTTTTCCACGGAGGCGTTGTTTAGGGTGTTAGGCGTTCCCATCGCAGCAGACAAGACAGAGGGCCCTACTACGTGCCTATCATTCCTCGGGATCGAGATCGACACGAAGGCAGGGTTCTGTAGGCTCCCAGAGGATAAGGTTACTAAGATGTACGAGGCCATTGCGGAAGTGTTAGAGGCAAACGCTAGTCCCCTGAGGCAGATACAGTCCTTGTTGGGGCGGTTCAACTTTGCTTGCCGGGTGATCCCCATGGGGAGGGTTTTCTGTAGGAAGCTGCAAAGAGCCACAGCAGGTAGGAGTAGGCCACACGCAATCATAAGCCTATCCAAAGTGGTTAGGGAGGATCTGCAGATATGGCTCATTTTTCTTAGGGGTTTCAATGGCAAGCGTATCTGGCCGTCACCTCCGGTAACAAACTCTGAAATCAACTTGTTCACGGACGCTGCAGAGGCTTCCGGTTTTGGGGCTTATCTCGACGGACACTGGTGTGCGGAGGAATGGCCCGAGGAGTGGCATAGGGACGGTATCACTAAGAACTTGTTGGTTCTCGAACTGTTCCCGATTGTGGTAGCAATCGAACTGTGGGCTCCCGCTTTGCGGGGTAAGCACATAGTCTTTTGGTGCGACAATATGGGGGTGGTCCAGTCCATCAATAAGCAGAGCGCTTCGGCCCAACATGCAATTTCGCTGCTGCGTCACCTAGTTCTGCGCTGTCTACAGTATGACATCTCGTTCAGGGCTGAACATGTCCCGGGGGTGCAGAATTGCCTAGCTGACGCGTTATCTCGTTTCCATTGGAGCAGGTTTCGCAACCTGGCTCCTCAGGCGGACGATGTTGGTACCCCGTGTCCTCCTTGTGTTTGGCAGATCATCAAGCCGGCATAAGAGGGCTCGCGGAACAAGCAATAGCTCCCTCCACCCTGAAAACATATCAGTCGGCGTGGAGACGGTGGTCGCTTTTCAGCAGACAAAAGGACCAATCAGAGGCAGGTCAGCAAGATGCCATGCTAGCCTTTATGTGGGATAGGTACTCGGAGGGAGATTCAAGGACTACTATGGCATCCACCCTGGCCGGGATATCATTTATGGCTAAGCTGCACGGTTACCCTGACGTCACAAAAGGATTTTTGATTAATAAGGCTCTGAGGGGATGGGGGAGAGTCCGTCCCTCTCATGCCGATACCCGTTTACCGATTACCTCTAACATTCTGGAAGATCTGATAGGGAATGTGGGGTTGGTTACCTTAGATAGTTACGAGAAACTTTTATTTAGTTTGGCCTTTTCCATGGCTTATTTTGGAGCCTTTCGCATTTCAGAGTTGGTAGCCAGGTCCAGGGGACATCAGGAGTCAGGTTTGAGAGTGGAGCATGTCAGTCTGGGCGAAGGGATCTTAGCCTGCAAAATAGTTAAATCAAAGACTGACCAAAGTGGCAGGGGATCATGGGTTCAGTTAACCTCTCAGCAGCCATGTCTTATTTGCCCGGTCAGGTTAGCATCATTGTTTATGAGTAAAAGACCTCATGCTAATTTGTTTCTGTGTCACGCTAATGGTATACCGTTGACAAAATATCAATTCGCGACCATTTTAAAACGTACCTTGCAGTCTATTAATCTAAACAGTACATTATACGGGACACACTCATTTAGGATCGGTGCAGCTACATCCGCTGCCTTGGCAGGTTCTTCTAGCGAAGCTATAAAAGCACTGGGGCGATGGAAATCTGCGGCTTTCAAGTCATATGTTAGAATTGACAAGGTTGTTGACTGATTGTTGTAATGTTTAATCAATTTTGGTTTTTTACAGCTTTTTCTTCTACATTTACTTCTCTCCTGAGTCTTCAACCGTCCCATCCCATTTCCCCTACCCATCCCACCTTCTCCCTCCATTTGGTGGGCTACCCTGGGCTTTTCCGCTCGCCGCTTTAACGTGGGGGCGCGAAGGGATTTTCACCCGGGTTTCCCTGGGCGTAAGTCCTGGTTAGTGGTGTGCTGCCGGGGTTTTTCCGGGTGTTGTTTACCTTCGCCTGGGTGGTCTGCCCCCCATATGTGTGTCCTCCCCTCCCCCCCCCCCCCCCTTGTGATCGAATTTTCCGCACACTATTCTTCTCATACCTTCCTATACCAAACCTGGCTGTCTTCCCAACTTAAAGGTATGGTTGTTAACACGGTTTTTCTGATTTCAGGTGATGGTGTTCCAGCTAAGGTGGTGTGGATCATCGGTCATTCATTTATATTTTGGGCCGCTGGCCACCCCGGGTCTAAGGTTATTCCGAATCATGGCGGTACGGTTATAAGATGGTGGGGGAAAAGAGGTTTAGGCTGGCCGGATATTATTCCGTGGTTGACAAGGCTCATTAGACAACAAGGCCCACCAGACGTACTGGTAGTACATGCAGGAGGTAATGATTTGGGAAAAGGAAAGTCCTTAGATCTCATCATAGTAATTCGGGAGGACCTGCGACGAATACACGAGGCGTGGCCTGATATCATTATTGGTTGGTCGGCTTTAATTCCCCGATTAGCATGGAGAACGACCATTCCCTTAAAGAAAATGACGGTTATGGTTAGGAAGTTAAATAGCGCCATCCGGAAGGTAGTGCGGTCCTTGGGAGGTATAGTCATCGACCATCCGGGGTTGGGGGTGGAGTCACCACACCTTTTTAGACGGGACGGCGTTCACCTTAACGAAGAGGGTATGAAACTCTTCATAGATAGGATCTGCGGGGGAGTGGCGGCGTGTTTCGGTTAGTTGGTGGCGGGCTACGGCGTCTGTAGGGCGCAGCGGGGTAGGAAGGCACTGCGTTCAGCGGCTGATTAATGGGCGCACGGGTAGTTGGTCGTAGGTCACTGCCCCCTTTGAAGCATCAGTAACTCCTTTTGGTCCTTCGGTGAGGAGGGTCCCTGTTCGGCTCGGTGAGGGAGGGCAGTGTGAGTTGTAAGGGGCAGTCACTCTGACGTCAACTCAGCGCTAAGTATGTAGGGATTTGTTCCCCGTGATTTGAGGACTCACGGCGGTTTGCGCCAGTCCACTAAGTGATCTTGTGTTATCAGCTCGTGAGCTGTTACGCAGTGCTCTTTCTCCGCCACCATAGGTTTTAGTTAATATAGAATCCTTACAATAAAATTCCTGCCATTTTTTAATAACTTATCCAGGTCTACGCGTCTTTATTTGCATGCAATGTTTAAAGTTTAAGGTTGATGTGAAGTTTGTGGGAACATACACAGTGAGCCCTTTATGGTCCTGGATTGTGTTTTTTGGTGTCTAGTGATTGCTTTTTGGACATTCCACATTTGTCTGTGTGTGTGGTAAGTAGAAACCAGATATTGTTTTATTACATACCCCTTGTTAAAACACTTTGCATTAAGAAAGTCCATGCTGTTATATTTTTTTTTCTAATAACTTTATTTGAAGTGTTGTTTTTTTGGACCGTACCTTAAAGACACATTAACACTCTGTGCTTGAGTCATTAAGGAGAGCAAAGGATCAAAAATAAGTACATGTTCTAGTGGACAAAGCATGTTACAATGTAAGGGGTGCACATTTGTTACTTTTTTTGGAACAAAACATAAATATCTTCACATTTCAAAGATCTGTGGTCAAATCATGTGCAAGCTTAGTCAAGGGTTGATTATCTAAGGTATGGTAATTCAAAATGGGAATATGAATAGACATG
Source organism: Mixophyes fleayi (assembly GCF_038048845.1). Taxonomy (NCBI): domain Eukaryota; kingdom Metazoa; phylum Chordata; class Amphibia; order Anura; family Limnodynastidae; genus Mixophyes; species Mixophyes fleayi. The sequence continues at coordinate 239,317,617 of NC_134403.1, forward strand.
GCAACCTGTATTTTACCTTTACAATGTGTGTGGAAAGTATAGCTTCATGCCTCTAAGTTTAGCCTTAATGTCTTTTGCTAAATGCACGTTAATGGGGTAGTTTAAATCTACAGCCTAATGTGGCAACATAATTGACGTTTGGTTTTCTACAGTTTATTGATCAGCACATATAGTGTTGATAAGTGGCCATTTTTCACACTTTATTTTTCTTATATCTACAGCCTTTAGATTACACTTGGCCTGCAGTGCTGGCTTTTCTGCCATTGCACTTCCCTTTGGAGTTGGTGGATGTTGCCATGGTGAAGGGTGTTGACAAATGTAAGTAGTATAGTGCTATCTGCACTAAAATGTGATTGGCCAGTGAGTGTGCTCCATACAATAATGTCGTTACTAAGCCTGCAATGTGTGGTTGCACAAACAAAACATATGGCCAGATGCTAGCTATGTAACATATGGGTTTGGTGTTTGTAATTAAGTTAAATAGTGCATTCAGAATCCTAGGTATAGTCCAAACACACAAGCCATTATTATACACTATAATATTACCGGCTTTTTTTACACATGCCAATACAGTGCTCAACCTCTTGATATCAAAATGCAAGTTATGTGTGAGCTAATATTGCCATATTAATTTGTTGATTATCATTCAACAGGGTGCGTTGCCGTGGCTTTTGGATTTGTGCAATTCGTGTCTCACTACATGTTGAAGTATTTCTCCAGAGCTCAAAGCCTGCTTATGTCTCTCTTCAGTCTGGCCAGATTGTCATCTCTTCATCCAAGGAACTTTGACACACACAGACCATTAACTTGTTTGCTTTGTTTTTGTTAGCACGTTTGGATTCATATATGTAATAAATCTAGCCTATGCTGCAAATGTCTCAGCAATCAGTTGTCATGCCATTTTGTACCATTACTACAGTGCAGTGATTAATCTTTTAATACCCATAAATCCATGTGTAGTGCTTTCCAAACTATTGTGGAACAGGTTTTTGTTTTTTTAAATATATTAAATCTATGTGTGGTTCTTTTGTCCTTTGCCACAGATACACCATAGCCTACAAACACGCTCAATGGGGTTAATCTTCAGTTTTAGAAAATGTCCATAGTGTGGAGGTTTGTATGTGTGTTTGGTTGCTTAGTAGTAAATTTATTGTACATTTTAAGCTTTTAGAGGGAACATGGGATGTGCCTAGCAACAGGGTCGGACTGGCCCGCCGGTGGACCGGACTATCCACGGGTAGGCACCGACCCTGAATCGCTCCCCTCTTCGTTGGTGGGGGGAGCTAGAAACTTTAATAGTAAAAAAAAAAACAACTCACGTCACCGCAGCGCCGGCTCCGTTCGCACTGAATGCCGGGCGTGACGTCATCACGCCCGACGTTCAGTGAGGAGCGCCGGCAAGACAGAGGAGAAGAAAAGGAAGAAGCAGATAGAAAAGGTAAGTGATAGGGAAGCATGGAACAGAAATAGGAGTATGGAACAGAAATAGGAGTATGGAACAGAGAAGGGGGAACATGGAACTGAACCGAACCCACCCGAACTTTGGGTATCCGAGTACCGAGCTGAGCAGCCGAATCCAAATCGAGGCCGAACGTCATTGTGACGTCGTCGGATCTCGGGGCTCGGTTCTCGCGATACTTGAACTTTATAAATACACGCCTCCACAGCAATCCATCGCCATTTGACAGAGGGAGAGAGCAGGGTGTAGTCATAGGCTAATTAGAGCAGGGACAGAGAATACAATATTGTTCTTGCAATTGCTCTAGCCAAAATCGCTAGTGCAGAGAGGAGGATAGAGGTTTATTATTTTTTCTTCATATTTGGCACTCCCCAGCGCTTTTGTGGTGTCCACCATAATTGTGCATAAATATTTCTGGCTGTCAAAAGTCATATCTGTCAGCAGTATCTACTAAAAAATTTTTAGCACTCCTCAGTGCTTTTGGGGTGTCCTCCCTAATTGTGCATTAATATTTCTGGCTGTCAAAAGTCATATCTGTCAGCAGTATCTGCTAAATAATTTTTAGCACTCCTCAGTGCTTTTGGGGTGTCCTCCCTAATTGTGCATTAATATTTCTGGCTGTCAAAAGTCATAACTGTCAGCAGTATCTACTAAATAATTTTTAGCACTCCTCAGTGCTTTTGGGGTGTCCTCCCTAATTGTGCATTAATATTTCTGGCTGTCAAGTCATATCTGTCAGCAGTATCTACTAAATAATTTTTAGCACTCCTCAGTGCTTTTGGGGGTGTCCTCCCTAATTGTGCATTAATATTTCTGGCTGTCAAAAGTCATATCTGTCAGCAGTATCTACTAAATAATTTTTAGCACTCCTCAGTGGTTTGCGCTCAGAATGGATTCAAAGCAGTCCACATATGATCTGAATGAGTAACCAGGTTCTGTCATCAGTCCTGATGTTAGTGTTCCCAGTACGTCATCTGGCCAAGGCGATGTCAAACAACAGAGTGTTTTCAAATTAGTGCAAAAAACAAAAACCAAAAAAAAAATTACTGTATTGAAGCGAAAAAGAAGTGTAACTGAGCAAAAGTTAAGTGACGATAAAAAAAAAATTGCAAGCATGCCATTCTACACACGCAGTGGCAAAGAGAGAATGAGGCCTTCACCTTTGACTATTAGTGGCAGATCCAAAAAAGTTACCCAGCCTACAATTGGTGCACAACTACTGTTACGCGTCAAAGCCGAGCTGCAAGATAACAGTGAGGCATTACAGGAGAATATTTGCTCTGATTCACAAATGACAACAATCCCTGTGGAGAGTCCATCCAACAGTGGGATGTCTAATCGTGAGCATTCTGCTGATGTGTGCCTTAATAGCCTGAGTGTAGCCGGTGATACCCAAATTGAGGATGCCACTTTGGAATTAGAAGAGGATGAGGGGGAGATTTGTGTAGGCGACGAGGGCGCTAATGAGGATGTTGATGAGGTTGTTTGTGTAAGTCCTGCACCAGTGGCAGCAGTTCTGGCACGTGACAAGAAAAAGGCCATTATCATGCCTGGGCATAAAACAAAACAATCCACTTCTTATGTGTGGAATTATTTCTACCCAAATCCAGACAACAATTGTATAGCCATTTGTAGTGTATGTCAAGCCACAGTCAGTCGAGGGAGGGACCTTAACCATCTTGGAACCTCGTCTATGTTACGCCATTTAACGAGAGTTCATGGCAAAGTGTTGGGAAAAGCTGAAAGTTCTTCCCAAAAGAATACAAGCACTCCCTCATCAGCTAAGACCCTCCGCTCACCGACATACCGACGGCTACAAAATACACCCACCACACCATCCTCATCAATATCCGCAGTAGCGCTCGGAGTTAGCCCGGCATCCCACTTAAGGCTGGATGACTCCGGCACTATTATTGATTCCTCTGAAGAAAGCGTTAGTCCTGCTGCTGCTGTTGCTGCTGCTGGGGGTGAATCGTCATCCCAGAGGCAGGTTAATAAAATGAGCAGTCCTACATTTCAGCAATTAACTGTGAAACAATCATTTGCGAGGGGAAGCAAATATGACAGCAGTCACCCAGTCGCCAAGCGAATCACAGACGCCATGGCTGCAATGTTAGTGTTAGATCTGCGTCCAATCTCCACAATAAACGCAGCTGGTTTTTCACAGTTAATTGAGGTTTTGTGTCCGCGTTACAGAATTCCATCGCGACACCATTTCTCCCGTAAAGCTATTCCACAACTATACCAAAAAGTGTGTAAAAATGTAGAGATTGCGCTGAAAAATGCCATTCTGCCCACTGTTCACTTAACCACAGATATGTGGACAAGTGGAAGTGGCCAAACCAAAGACTATATGACTGTGACAGCCCACTGGGTTGGTCATTCACCTTCACCAGCAGGAACAGCAGCAGCATGTACACCACTACGTAACATTTGTCACAGGCAGGCCACTCTTTGTATCACCGGCTTCACTAACAGGCATACGGCTGACAATTTGTTACGCAAACTGAGAGATGTGATTGATGCATGGCTTATACCACTCGGACTCTCCCCAGGGTATGTCATTTCAGATAACGCCAACAATATAGTGCGAGCATTACAGCTGGGTGATTTCCAACATATTCCCTGTTTTGCTCACACCATCAACTTGGTGGTGCAGAGCTTCCTACGAAATAACCGTGAGGTGCAGGAGATGCTTTCGGTGGCCCGTAAAATTTCAGGCCATTTCAGGCATTCAGCCACAGCATGTAGGAGATTACAGCAGCTCCAAGAGCAGTTTAACTTGCCCTGCCACCAACTTAAGCAAGAGGTGGTAACTAGGTGGAATTCCACCCTGTACATGCTTCAGAGGATAGAGGAACAGCGCAAAGCCATCCAAGCATATGGTAGAAGTCATGACATTGGGAAAGGAGGGGGGATGTATTTCACTCTTGCACAGTGGGGAATCCTTTCAGTGCTGTGCAAGGTGCTGAAACCATTTGAAGTTGTGACATGTGAGGTCAGTGCAGACTCTGCTAGTTTGAGCCAAGTCATTCCTTTAATTAGACTATTGGAAAAGCAGCTTGACAAAATGAAGGAGTAGCTGAAAGCAAGCAATTCAGCAAAGTATGTTGGCCTTGTCGATCAAGTACTTAATTCGCTTCACAATGATCCTCGAGTTATTAAGATCTTGAACTCAGATCAGTACATTTTGGCCACTGTGCTTGATCCAAGGTTTAAAACCTACATTGAGTCTTTACTTGTAAATGAGCGAGATGTGAACTCTTGCAAGGAGCTATTGCTCAGCAAGTTGGCCGCTGAACTGGGCCTCGGCTTGACGACGTGTCCTCCTTCACTTTCTCAAGCTGTTGCTCGTAAAAAATTAAATTTCCAAAAAAGAAGCAGGGAAGACACAGGGGGCAGACCAGAACAATTTAACATCTGGGCTGGTTTGAAGGATTTTTCAAAAAAATGTGTCACTTTGCCCATAACTCCATCCAATATGAGTATAAACATGCAAAGGATGGTGGAGGATTACTTTCAAGAGGTAGTTGATATGGAAATGTCAGACAGTCCCTTTCCTTACTGGGAAGAAAAGCAGGCCATTTGGAAACCCCTGTACAAACTTGCTTTGCAATACCTAAGCTGCCCACCCTCCAGTGTGTACTCTGAACGAGTGTTCAGCACAGCAGGGAACTTAGTCAGTGATCGCCGTAGAAGGTTACTTCCCAAAAATGTGGAGAAAATGATGTTTATAAAAATGAACTACATCTTCCACGAGGAAGGCCTTCACCATCCAAGACATCCAAGCACTGACTGTTCTCTAATGGCGGATTCAAGCGGCGATGAATTGATAGTCTGTGATGATGACGTACACACTGATAAGGGTGAGGATTAAGCTGAAGATGATGCCGATAACATCTTTTTAAAACTTTCTATGTAAGTGTAGGGTGCAATCTACCCCCAAAGAGGAAAGGGACTTGTGGCATTTCCATATCACATACCATCTTGAAAGGCTGCTGTTAGGGCAATTTATCCTTAAGGGTAGGGTGTCATAGACAGAGTGACCCTAAACTGGCTTTGTCCATTTTTCATAATATTGTACAGTCTATAATGGCTGAATTTTTGGGTATTTTATACAAGTGGAGGGAGGCCTAGAGAGACAGAAACCAAACTGGCTTTCTCCATTTCAATTAATATTGTACAGTCTATAATGGCTGAATTTTTTGGTATTTTATACAAGTGGAGGGGGGCCTAGAGAGACAGAAACCAAACTGTCTTTCTCCATGTCAATTAATATTGTACAGTCTATAATGGCTGAATTTTTTAGTATTTTATACAAGTGGAGGGGGGCCTAGAGAGACAGAAACCAAACTGTCTTTCTCCATGTCAATTAATATTGTACAGTCTATAATGGCTGAATTTTTTAGTATTTTATACAAGTGGAGGGGGGCCTAGAGAGACAGAAACCAAACTGGCTTTCTCCATGTCAATTAATATTGTACAGTCTATAATGGCTGAATTTTTTGGTATTTTATACAAGTGGAGGGGGGCCTAGAGAGACAGAAACCAAACTGGCTTTCTCCATGTCAATTAATATTGTACAGTCTATAATGGCTGAATTTTTTAGTATTTTATACAAGTGGAGGGGGGCCTAGAGAGATAGAAACCAAACTGTCTTTCTCCATGTCAATTAATATTGTACAGTCTATAATGGCTGAATTTTTTAGTATTTTATACAAGTGGAGGGGGGCCTAGAGAGACAGAAACCAAACTGTCTTTCTCCATGTCAATTAATATTGTACAGTCTATAATGGCTGAATTTTTTAGTATTTTATACAAGTGGAGGGGGGCCTAGAGAGACAGAAACCAAACTGGCTTTCTCCATGTCAATCAATATTGTACAGTCTATAATGGCTGAATTTTTTGGTATTTTATGCAAGTGGAGGGGGGCCTTGAGAGACAGAAACCAAACTGGCTTTTTCCATTTCTTTACATATTTAACTATAAGTGTAGGGTGTAATATACATTCAAAGACGATGGCTGCATTGCCAATATGCAAAGATGGAGAGGAAGACAATCTGTTTTGTGTGTAGAATAGGCCTACCAACGAAGAATTAAACTGTTTTTTTGGATGATTTATTACCTCAACAATTAGATTACTTGTCTCTAAAACAGTTGGAGCACTAAATTAGGTTAATTTAGGCCCAAAAACATGGATTTTCAAAAAAAATAGCAAAACAAAACCAAACAAAACCAAAACCAAAACACGCAATGGCGGTTTTGCAAAACCAAAACCAAAACCAAAACACGACGGTAATCCAGATCCAAAACCAAATCCAAAACCAAAACACGGGGGTCAGTGACCATCTCTACATGGAACAGAGAAGGGGGAGCATGGAACAGAAATGGGAGTATGGAACAGAATTAGAAGTATGGAACAGAGAAGGGGGAGCATGGAACAGAAATAGGAGCAGGGAACAGAGAAGGGGGAGCATGGAACAGAAATAGAAGTATGGAACAGAGAAGGGGGAGCATGGAACAGAGAAGGGGGAGCATGGAACAGAAATAGAAGTATGGAACAGAGAAGGGGGAACATGGAACAGAGAAGGGGGAGCATGGAACAGAGAAAGGGGAGCATGGAACAGAAATAGAAGTATGGAACAGAGAAGGGGGAGCATGGAACAGAGAAGGGGGAGTATGGAACAGAGAAGGGGGAGCATGGAACAGAGAAGGGGGAGCATGGAACAGAGAAGGGGGAGCATGGAACAGAAATAGAAGTATGGAACAGAGAAGGGGGAGCATGGAACAGAGAAGGGGGAGCATGGAACAGAGAAGGGGGAGCATGGAACAGAGAAGGGGGAGCATGGAACAGAAATAGAAGTATGGAACAGAGAAGGGGGAACATGGAACAGAGAAGGGGGAGCATGGGACAGAAATAGAAGTATGGAACAGAGAAGGGGGAGCATGGAACAGAGAAGGGGGAGCATGGAACAGAAATAGAAGTATGGAACAGAGAAGGGGGAGCATGGAACAGAGAAGGGGGAGCATGGAACAGAAATAGGAGCAGGGAACAGAGAAAGGGGAGCATGGAACAGAAATAGAAGTATGGAACAGAGAAGGGGGAGCATGGAACAGAGAAGGGAGAGCATGGAACAGAGAAGGGGGAGCATGGAACAGAGAAGGGGGAGCATGGAACAGAAATAGAAGTATGGAACAAAGAAGGGGGAGCATGGAACAGAGAAGGGGGAGCATGGAACAGAGAAGGGGGAGCATGGAACAGAAATAGAAGTATGGAACAGAGAAGGGGGAACATGGAACAGAGAAGGGGGAGCATGGAACAGAAATAGAAGTATGGAACAGAGAAGGGGGAACATGGAACAGAGAAGGGGGAGCATGGAACAGAAATAGAAGTATGGAACAGAGAAGGGGGAGCATGGAACAGAGAAGGGGGAGCATGGAACAGAGAAGGGGGAGCATGGCAGAGTGAAGGGGGAGCACAGACAGTATGGCAGTGTGTGAAGGGGAGCCAGGAGAAGGGTGGAGCAAAAGCAGCATGGAGGGTGCAGTGTGATTATAAGGAGGCACATCATGGTGATGAAGGGGCGCAGTAATGTGTGTGTGATGGCACAACGGGCTTGTGGCAATGTAATGTGTGTGTGGTAGGTGGTGGCTAAATAATGGGTGCTATTTTCTTTGTAGGGTGAAGATGGGGCAATTTAATTTTATAGTGGGGACTATTAATTTAGGATGGGGTGGTTTGGGCGCTATTAATTGAATGTGGGGCTGAGTTTGAGGAGCATGAGGTATATTTATTAAATGTGAATATGAATTATTTAATGGCAGTGACGGTTGCAGGAAATAGGTATATTTATTATATGTAAATGTGATTAATTTATTGCAGGGGCTGTCTGTTGGGAGGGAAATAGGTTTATTAAATTGGAATACTATTACTTTTATGTTGGGGCTGGAGGAAATCCTAAGTATTAAATGTGGGTCCTATTGATTTAACGCCGGAGCTGGTTGGAATTTTCTAAATGTACCCATTATTTTTTCCAAATAGGACCCCTCAACATTCCAGGATCTAGACAAGCCGTAGCTAAAGAAACCAGCAGCCACAGGTGGTGACAAGAACAGGTAGGACAGTCTGTCAAATGTTCTGAGTCTAGTGCAGGCTTGGCTATTCTGTGGCACTCCAGGTTTTGTGAAACTACAAGTCCCAGCATACCCTTCCAGCAATAGGCTGCTATATATTGGTAAAGCATGCTGAGGCTTGTAGTTTCACAACACCTGGAGTGCCACAGGTTAGTCAAGCCTGGTCTAGTGGGATAATCCCGATTTTTGGTGACTGTTCTGCCCAATCTAAGGTGCAGATCAAGACTGTACTCTTTATACACACTGCATTCTTTATATACTACACTATTGTGCTAGCTGTCCTTTGTGGGCTGACCACTCCCCCTCTAGTGTCTGGTCTCAACTCTTTGATGGTTGGCCACACCCCCTCTGGTGGGCCCCTAGCGATGCTGTCCCCTGGTGGGCCCTTCATGCCCCAGTCCGACACTGCCTAGCAATATAGGCATTCCATTACAGGTAAACGTATAGAAATAAAGCCAAAATTTTAGCAGTGTCAGGTCAAACACTACCAACTTTTGGCCGTTGCCCAAACAGGATAACAATCTTCTTCTCTTGTGCTAGTGGCACTTTGTTTCAAAGTGGTCCAACACCCACATGCCAGACACAAACCCCACACTAACAATCATGGGGAATGCGTTAGGGCACTAAGCTAGTGGAGTATTGCTACAAGGACATAATACCAATATGTGTTAGCCACCTTTGGTGTAGCAAATATTCCAGTCTCCACCCTTTTCTTGGTGGTGTTTTTACAATGTTTATTTGCTGGGTTATGTAATACCTCACCTAGGGCCTGATTCATTAGTGATCTTATCTTGTGCAAAAGTTAAGATGCTTATTTTTACGAAGAAACGGGGAGATAAGAGTGAAGTAAAGATGGCTTTTCATCGTAACGTAAGAAATTCTTCACTTATGCAGTGAATTTTGCTTCTTATCTCCCTTTTCTGGGCATGAACAGAGTGGATTTGCTTAAGATAAGCAAAAAACGACACATAAGATCCTTAATGAATCAGGCCCCTAGTTTGCTAATTGGTCAAGCCACCTATATTTGAATTTACAGCCAACACAGATACTCCACATGAGAACTAGTTACATTAGTCTGATTACACACATTGTAAGACAGCAGTCACTTGACATGTTTGCTGAACCTGACAATGTAGGTCTCCAATGTTATTGTGGTGTAGAAATGTGTAATTGTTTCTCTATACCATTTTCAGGTAGATTGCCCTCTGAAAGTGGAAAGTAGTGACCAAAGTCACATTCCAGCTTTGTTTCTCTTCAAACCCTGTGTGTGTGTGTGTGTGTGTGTGTGTGTGAAGAGTAAATTGTGTTAGTTTGCGCCCTAATACCACCTATGTCTGTTTAAACATGCTAGTCAATGTTAACAATAATTTGCTGCTATTGCATTTGCCCATGCCTTGGGCAAGGGAAGTACAAATCCTTAATGTACAGATATCCTCCCTTTAGGATGATGGGTCCATGTTCAAATTCCTTTAACACCATCTAATCCAAGAGTGTTGGGCCAAGCACACAGTCATTTGAGGGTTTCATGTCTGGTAGATATTGTTGATGTTTACATTGTTAGGTGAGGCATCCAGTTTTTTTGGCTTATAGATGGTGAACGTGTGCAATGGGTACCTGTGTCTGTATTGGCAAGAAATCACAACATACCAAACTTCAAATTATAATATGTTGGCCGTTATATTAAATAGCTTGGCCTGGCTTAAATGTTTTCCAAAAGTGGAAGGGAGAAAAATCCAAGTGGCGTGGCCACTCTAACAATGAATGAATCAGTGTACATAACGTAAGAAACTTTAAGGTCAGTTTATTTTAATAATGTATTCAAGGTTCCAGATTGGTTTAAACTATCATGGATTGGGGGGATCAGATCATAGAGTTTAGAAAAGTCACTCCAGGATAGAGGCGTTTGGTGGACAAACTACCTCTTGGAGTCTACTTACTTGTATTACAGAGTGTGCTTCTTTGCCTGAGCAAACCATATCTATACTGCAAGGTTTTTCATTTGCTTCTTACATGATTAGTCAGACACACAGCACTACATACACCCTTATATTGTGTCAAACTGTCACGTTAGTCTGTATTTCTTGACCCGAATCAGGACCCTTGGGACTAGCTGGAGCAGGACTGAATCTGAACAGAGCAGCCTGGATGATCTTCCTGCTCATGTTCTTGCTGATTGTCCAATCTAGCAGGGGAATGAGCAGTCTGAAAATGTGGACACAAACACTGATTTTTTAATGCAGCCAGAAACACTGGAGCCAATAACTATCCTCTGGAGAGAAGTGTGTTGTTCAGGCAATGAACAGATCACAGCAGCAGGTTTAAATAGGTTGTCCCAAGCAACTATTGGCTGATCACTTCATGGGATCACAGGTGCTGAATCTGGTTGGTCTGGAAGGATCACCTGACTGCATCCAAGATGCCTGTGCACATGCAGCTGAACAAACAGTGTGTGTTTGATTACAAACGGAGCTGTGGAAGACGGGAATGTTGCTGACGACCAGAAGGGACCCAGGTAGCCGTGATATGACAGCGGCTGATGGGGTAAGTGCGCCTAAGATCCAAATGTGAGACCCAACCTATATGTGCTTAGTGCAATAAGGTCATGAGGTTACATTTAAACAAGTGTTATGCTAAAGGGCGTCCAGTGTACCACACACTGTGCATTAGCACTATTTGTAAATAGAAATCCCTTATTAGATATTTAGAATTTGCACAGAATCTTACCTGTACAAATTACTAGTTAACAATAATTGTCCTGTGGCATCATGTCCAAAAAAAAACCAACTAATTTGGTTACCTTAACACCTGTCTTTTGTGGCTCCTTTGTGTCAGGTTACAGTTTGCAAATGCAATACTTCCTTTACAGGATTATTTGCCCTACCTCTAAAGGGGCACTGTAGTTGCACGCTGTGTTTAAAATAATTTACTCAGGCAAATAAAGAAACACTGTGGCAAAATCATTAAGAAGCTTACCTTGATACACTTCTTGTTTAAGTCTTCTTCAGCAAACCATGGGCCAGAATCATTCTGGAAAGGTAAGGCAAAGTAACTAAGCAAGGCCAAAGCATGTGAGTTTGGAGGGGGATGTAAACCAAAAATGTAATTTGAGATCTAATTTTGGGGTAGGAGAGGTCTTAGCTGACATTAACATTTCAGTGTACAAATAAGCTATCAAGTATTTGTGCGGTACATTAGGATACAGACATTATTTTTTTGGGCCCTAAACCTATTGCTAATTTGCACCACTTGCATTTTAAAAGGCTTTTGAGCAGCATACAGAAATATGTATCCTTGACATCTAGGTTCATTACTCAATCAGGGCCATGGTTTTGGTCAGCACACTGATATTAGATACATATTTGTTTGAATACGTTAATGAATCAGGCTGTTTGTTCGGAGATTATACTTTGGTTAAAGTTGATAACAAGTATTGTTATTAAAAAAGCATAATGGAATATGCCTTACCAAATAAAGACACATTTCAGTAGTAGGAAATTTTTTATTCCAAACAAAAAGTATACATATTTTTGCCATATATTAAACTATATTTTTAGGTTAAAACAATACTAATTATTTTTTCCGAGCCTTTTTGAAGGGGGTTGCAAGGGAGGCTCCCCTACTCCGACTTCTTGTCACCCGTGATGTAGAGGAGTCGGAGGAACTAGGCAATGGGGCAAGGCAAGCGGGTTGTGTCCGACGAGGTGAAGGTGCAGGGTCAGGGTCAGGGGATGGGGATGGGGCCACGACAGGCGAGGGGGAAGTGGGCACAACAGGGGATTGGCCAAAGCCACGGGCAAAGGCTAAACACATAAGACGACATAGTTGGGGGTCAGGGAGGGAGGACGCGGCAGACACACCAGGGAGGGTGGACGCGGCAGACACACCAGGTAGGGTGGACGCGACAGACACACCAGGGAGGGTGGACGCGACAGACACACCAGGGAGGGTGGACGCGACAGACACACCAGGGAGGGTGGACGCGACAGACACACCAGGGAGGGTGGACGCGCCAGACACACCAGGGAGGGTGGACGCGCCAGACACACCAGGGAGGGTGGACGCGCCAGACACACCAGGGAGGGTGGACGCGACAGACACACCAGGGAGGGTGGACGCGACAGACACACCAGGGAGGTTGGAGGCAACAGACAACTGGGTATGGGGGCTGGTGAACAAATAATCTGTGCTGGGTGAAGGGATTGTGCCGGAGGTGCGTTTGGAGTGGGCATGCAAGATATCATCCAGGAGTGTTGCAATATTTGTCACTGAAGTATTTAAATTATCCATTTTGGTGGCGAGTGTCGTCAGTAAAGAGGTGTGTGTGCTTATGAAAACGGAGAGTGTGTAAGTGAGACTGGTGATTTGCTGATCCGTGTGTTGGACAGTGCTCGATATTTGTGACAGGTGAACATTCTGTGCATCAGTGGTGTTTTTAAGATTTTCGGCCTGATCAACAAATGCATTGGAGACACAAGGTGGTTTCACCTCACAGGTGACTAATGCTACTATGTCACAATATCCATATTTATCTATAGCGATATCTATATATATTATTTGACAAATAGACACAGTCAGAAAAGTTAAATAAGGCTATTATTTTTAAATCGGATTAGTACCTTTTCTGTACTTCAACCTTTGTACGCTCATACGGAGATATTTCATTGATGAGCCGTGTGATTTCTTGCCAATGCATTTGGCGCTCGCATCCGGTTATTTGCCGGTTGCCACTGTGGAACCTAGCCAGAACCTCTTCTACCAGCACCTCCAGCTCCTCCTCTATGAAATTGTTTTTACACCTAGTTGGCAGCCCTGGTGCCTGCACATTACTTGGTCCAGCATCAGACATATTCCTATTTCAAAGATAAGTCGTGTCTTTATAGGCAATGCACATAGTCAGGTGGTGATACAGAATCTAAGCAAATACACCCCCTACATAAGGTACCATTTCACAAACTTCTAACTATGTCTAAAACACATGGCCCTTATTATAACAAACATTGTGGCTTGTCTATTTAACGAGCATTGAGTTTGCCCACTGCATTTTGACAGACATATTCGTCAAATACTATTGCAACATTCTCCTACTACTACTACTACTCGTCACTTTTCAAACCATAACATTGGTTTACAGGTTAGCAACACACCAAAATGAAGGATATCACTCAGTTGCAAACCCAATATTGTGTAATTATTAATAATATTTGGTTACAAATCAGCCAGCAACACACTTAAGTGTGTACTCCAAATGCAATTTGGGAGGTATGTGGCCAAAATAAGTGTATACATTTTGACCCATGTGTCCATCAATGCAATGAGCTAGTTATTATGGTGTTGAACATGGTTAAGGTTAAAAAGAACTTAGCATACTGTAGGCTACTATTGAAAACTTTCCATGTTAAATGTGAGGCCAGGGCCATTTCCATAGCAGTTTATTTACAGTCCGGCCACACATATTTCATAGCAAACAGTTTGCTACATTAGGAGATACAAACAATTTTGAAATATCCTGAAATTTCTGATAAATTATTATACTTACTTTTTTCCAAAGTTTGCCACAAAAAACAAAAACTATTTTGATAGTCAACTGGGTAATGCGTGGTATGGCCTGCAATAAAAAACCAAAATCAATTTTTCAAAGCAAGGAAAGGTAATGTGGTAAACAAAGCTAACCTCCTAATTTGATTATGGATAAGGATCAAAAGAACTTAGCATACTGTAGGCTACTATTGAAAACTTTCCATGTTAAATGTGAGGCCAAGGGCCCTTTCCATAGCAGTTTATTTACAGTCCGGCCACACATATTGCATAGCAAACAGTTAGGAGATAAAAATAATTTTGAAATCTTACAATCTCTGATTTAATTTTGTACTTACTGTTTGTTGTTGGCTTCTTAGGCAAATCATCCAAATTTAATGAAATCTTGATTGTGCTCTATCCAGGCAAAAAAGCGAATGAACAGGCACTAAACCAAAGCACAGGTGGGTTTAAATGGAGTTTTGAATTAATAAACCAGGTGTACACTCTTCTTCCTAATTGCAGAGCACACAGTACTCGTCTCAGTGCAGGCGGCCGCCATGTTCTTGGTGGGAGAGACAATCAGAGACACAACACAGGTGTGTGAAAGCTCCGCGTGTGACGTGAGCACGCCCATACGTGCTCAGCGAACCAATCGGAACGCAGAGGCCCCCATTTTGTGTGATAGACATTATTCCAAAATGAGGGCTACTATTTTCGCCAGGCGTGAACTGCGAGTCCTTACAGAGGGTATGGACAATGTACCCTCTGGAAGGTATGTGTCCAACGAAGTGAAGGTGCGGGCCTATCAAAGGGTCCGCAGACACCTCCACCTCCGATATAATATTCGCCGAAGCACCGTTCAGCTCCAACAGCGGTGAAGCGATCTCCGGCGCCGCCAGCCCCAGCTTCTGGAAGAGCTCCGTCGGGAGATTAGAATAAGTGAGTTCTCTACTAATCGCAAAAACATGTCTACATATATATATATTTGCTCTATGATTCATTAAGGATCCTTAACTTGATAAACTTCTTATTTCAGTCTCCTGGACAAAACCATGTTACAATGCAAGGGGTGCAAATTAGTATTCTGTTTTGCACATAAGTTAAATACTGACTGTTTTTTCATTTAGCACACAGATACTTGATAGCTTATTTGTACACTGAAGTTTAAAGTTGATATTTGTGTGCTACATGTAAAAACAGTCAGTATTTAACTTATGTGCAAAACAGAATACTAATTTGCACCCCTTGCATTGTAACATGGTTTTGTCCAGGAGACTGAAATAAGAAGTTTCTCAAGTTAAGGATCCTTAATGAATCAGGCCCTATGTTTGTAAATATGTTCACCCTAAACACCTGACATGTCCTACATAACAATGTGCAAGCACACTATAAAGGTCATGCCCCTTCCAGTGCACCCAAAAAGCTTTGGCTCCTGTGTCCTAAATTTGTCTGCTATCCATTTACTGACCTAAATGTTCTTGTGTGACAATTTTCACCATTAAGTGTGGTTTTGGAAATCAGGCATTCTAAGTTTTGACCCGAGTGATGTAACTTGCTAGTCTAACCTTAAAAACATTTTGGAGTGGAAGATGTGTTGTCATTATTGGGGCAAGATTTAAAAGGCACGTTTCAAATACAAAACACCTTAGTGTTTAGACAGATTTTTGCAAGCTCCCATAAGATGCAAACAGATTACAGAGTGTACTAGATATAGCTAATCAAGCATTACTTAACTGCCTATTTAGACTCTTTTAGACTGTGAGGTACTCCCAACAAAGGGTGATTTCCAAAGTATACTCAACATTCAAAGATTTTGACCTCCATCCACTAATTCTGTGGTCCTGTAAAGAGAGAACTAATGACATCATTACCAGGGCCAAGGGAGTTTGCAGACTTAAAATCACCTACATGAAAAAACATACTACGGCCAAATTTGAACAAAACCTAATTAGGCGGCCAGTAGTATGTTTGGGGAGTGTGTTAGACAACACATGCAAATATGGAGCAAGCCTCCAAACTCCACACATATGAAACTATCATCAGGGAGTTGAACTCCTGACCCCAGTGCTGTGAGAGCAAAGTGCTAACCACTAGGCCACTGTGATATTCCACATCTCTATGTAAACTACCCAAAATTGTGCCAGGTCATCATCATAATCATTTATTTATATAGCGCCACTAGTTCCGCAGCACTGTACAGAGAACTCATTTACATCAGTCCCTGCCCCATTGGAGCTTACAGTCTAAATTGCCTAATATATAGACTTTCACAAACACTTACATACAGACAGACATAGACAGAGAGACTAGGGTCAATTTTGATTGCAGCCAATTAACCTACTGGTATGTTTTTGGAGTGTGGGAGGAAACCGGAGCACCTGGAAACCCACGCAAACATATGGAGAATATACAAACTCCACACAGATAAGGCCATGGTCAGGAATTGAACTCATAAACCCAGTGCTGTGAGGCAGATGTGCTAACCACTAGACCACTGTGTTGTCTGGATTTTTTCAAATATCAGGTTGGCCTAGTGGGTAGCTGTCCCACTTTCCATACAGTAACTCATGAGTTCTAATCCAGACAGAAACAGAAACCCTTCCTCTGTGTGGAAGTTGTATACACTCTTGGGTGTATCCTTTATGGAAGAGTATGCTATGCATTCATTTTGCTGAAAAGGCAAAGATGTATTCACACCACATACATTTTAATACATTCATTATTCATGTGTTTTTAATGTAGCCATGTCCATGCATTTTGCATACAATACGGCAACTTGAAATTGAAATCCTAAACACAGAAAGATCGTGAGCAATGTGTTTGTTACAAGTGTTTATTACGCTAATTAGTAGCAAAGGAAAAACAACCGTCCAGAGTGTTGCACATCATTGTTATTTGTCAGTAATTAATGAGTAAGAGCTATCTCGTAAAAATAAGCCCCAGGCATTTATGTTGTGTTGTGTGTAAACAAACTGTTGGTCCCTCCCACAGTGGGCGTGAGGTTTGCATTGCTTGGCTTGCCGTCAATCAGTTGAGTACCGTCCGTCGCTTGTGCTTGTAGCATGTTTAAAGATCCGCAGGTGGGTGTGTTTTCTAACGTTTGCACTGCTTATTTCCGTCACTTAGACCACATGGGGGTGTGTTTTTGCTGTTTGAGGTGCTTATTTCGGTTTATGTCACTCAAAGTATGCAAGGCAGATGCGTATGCGTTTGCGAACTTTGATGAATCGGGCCCGAAGGTACCATCTGCTAAGTTGGGAAGTAAGTTTATTGGTCCATATAAGATCATTGCACAGATTAGTTCAGTGGCTTTTCGATTGGATCTTCCTGATTCCATGAAGGTACATACTGTTTTTCATGTATCATTACTAAAACCTTCAGTTAAGAATCCATTTCCTGGTCGCTCTTTGCCTCCTCCTGAGCCAATTCAAGTTGATGAGCATGAGGAATTTATAGTCGAAAAGATCCTGGACTCTCGTATGTTTCGAAACCAATTACAGTATCTGCTACGTTGGCAGGGATATAGGCCAGAAGATGACTCTTGGCAATCTGCAAAGGATGTTCATGCCCCACTTTTGGTAAAAGCATTTAATCGACAGCATCCTGGGAAGCCTGGTCCTAAGTCGTCCAGAGGACGTTGTTGAGAAGGGGGCATCCTGTTATGTACTTGCCCTTAGTTTTGCCCTCATTCAAGATGGCCGTGATTGCCTCATGAAGTATTCCATTTTGGATCCCATTTCCTGTTTGGGCCTAGAAAAGGCACTTCCTGTTACGAAGCCTTTGCACAAGTATTGTGTTTGTATCTGAACCAGATGCTTCCACAGAACCTTGCCTCCTTGTGATTTGGACTACAAGTACTTGATACTTCCACCAGACCTTTATACTCTTGTGACTTTGGACTTTATTTGTTGGACACTGGAGATTTATTTATATACCAAAATAAATCCTGTTGAATTCAGAAATACCTGGCTATTGCCTTCCGTTTGTGATACCAGAAGTGTGACAGATTTATGACTACCCGGACCGATTGGCTTCTGCAGAAGCGCAACTGCGATCTTTAGTACAAGGACGACGGTCCACGGAGGAATATTGGGCCTCAGATTGTGAATGGAATGACCCAGCTCTCGGTAGTCAGTTCCGGCTGGGACTCTCAGAACAAATTAAAGATTCCCTTGTCCAGTATCCCACTGCGGGATCTCTCGAGGAGCTCATGCAACTAGCAATTCAGATCGACAGAAGATTCCGGGAAAGGAAAGCTGAGAAGGAAAATCCTTCATCCTATTCTCTTACGCCTTCCCAAACTTCATTCACTGACCAGGTCGAGCCTATGCAGCTGGGAGCATATCGACTGTCGTCTGAGGAACGTACCCGGAGGCATACTTTGGGTCTCTGCTTGTACTGTGGAGGGAAGGGCCATCTGCTCCGTTTCTGCCCCATGAAACCGGGAAAAGACCAGGCCAAATGAACATGGAGAGTGTCCACTTAGGCCTACAAGTCATCTCTCCAAAAGATTCCCTGCTTGTACCTGCTCAGTTCACTTATAATGGGTGGGATATTTCCGTTCCTGCATTCCTGGACAGTGGAGCTGCAGGAAACTTTTTGGACTTGGCCCTCGCCCGGTCCCTAGGTTTCTCAGCCGTTCCTCTGGAATCCGTCATCACTGTTCATGGTTTGGATGGGAATCGCCTGGATAAGGGTGAAATTCATCATCGCTCTCCTCCTCTGCAGTTAAACTTGGGTGCCCTCCACTCCGAGACCATCTCTCTGTACCTAATTCATTGCCCTTCGGTTCCTTTAATTCTGGGCCACCCCTGGCTTGTTCTTCACAGTCCTTGTATCGACTGGACCAAGGGTGAGATCATCAAGTGGGGTCCTCAGTGTCATTCCTCATGCTTGTCTCTACCACTCAGAATTACTCAGATGTGCCCTGAGCAGTTGCCTTTTCATTACCGTGAATTCTCTGACGTTTTCTCTAAGAAGGAAGCAGATATTCTTCCTCCACCTGGAGTATGATTGTGCTATTGACCTTATCCCTGGTTCTAGGGAAGATTATATGCTTTATCTATTCCAGAGACCCAAGCCATGGAATCGTATGTAAAGGACAATCTTCAAAAGGCCTTATTCGGCCTTCCAAGTCTCCCGCCGGAGCAGGCTTCTTCTTTGTGGCTAAAAAAGATGGCGGGCTTAGGCCTTGTATCGATTACAGAGGGATAAATAAAATAACCATTAAAAATACTTATCCCTTGACACTTATCTCAGCCATCTTCGATCATCTGAAAGGAGCTAAAATCTATTCTAAAATTGACCTACGAGGAGCCTACAATCTGATACGTATCCGAAGTGGCGACGAATGAAAGACGGCTTTTAATACTCAAACGGGCTGTCACGGGCACTAGGAGTCTTTACCCAGGGATCACCAGGTGATAGGCTTACCAGAGCAGTATAGGTGGTAATATGGTACTCTGGTAGCAGGGTGATCACGGAACAGGAAATGGCAGATGATGAGATGCTCAGGAAAGTCTATGACTAGCAGCACTGGCAATATGGAGGTAATAATACACGAGGAACTGTATGGACAAAGGACACGTGAAGGTAGTCAGTGGTCTGCGGTAGCAAGTTGTACCACTGCTATAGTGAGGAGGAATGTCCAACAGAAACGAGGAGGTGATGAGAGTCAGCGGTCTGCGGATAGCAAGTTGTACCGCTGTCTGAGTGAAGGAATGGAATCCAAGTGGAGGTATCCGGGGAGTCAGTGGTCTGCGTTAGCAAGTTGTACCACTGCTATGTGAGAGGATACTGGAACAGGTGAAACTGGAAACAGGGGTCAGTGGTCTGCCATGCAAGTTGTATCCCTGAATATATATGTGAGGAGGTGCACGGGGAGAGACTGCAACACAAGATATACACGGGCACCTTGACTTTGATCCACAGTAATATGCACAATATAAATGTATATATGACTGAACAACACTGCCAATATAGAAAGTCTCTTGAAGTAATCCAGCACGAGATAACACAGTCAATGATGGCAATAGACTCAGCGGATAGCAAACTCCAGAGGAGAACCAACACAGTCCAGCAAGGTATGCAATACACAGCACAGTCAATGAGAAGTATGCATACCGTGGTTCAGGAGAAGGCAGTCAGACAGGAGTGCAGAGATACCTGAACGGCAGGAGGCCGGCAGGATGCAAAGTCCCTGGATGGGTGAAGCGGTGGTCTAGTAGGTGCAGCGCACAGGTAGGTAGACCAGCAGGGAACACAGGAAAGCGTGGAGAGCGGATCAGCAGTAGATGGATGAGTAGCGCTGAGGAGTAGCAGCAGCGGGTCTCTGCGGGAACACGGAGGTAGCCAATAGCAACCAGCAGGTGCAGTAACGATGGGACACGGGAGAGCAGAGTTGAACTGGAACTGTTGATCACGGAGAGTAGCGGGTAGCAATAGTGGCAGCAGACTCAAGGAAACACGGGAGAGTTGACAAGGACTGAAGACTGAAGCGCACAGAGGCAGCGGATAGGAATCAGCCAAACAGTCTCGATGAAACACAGACGGGTTGCAGGTTGAAGACTGTAGTGCACGGAGGCAGCGGATAGGAATCAGCTAGCAGTCACGATGATGAAACACAGACGAGTTGCAGGTTGAAGACTGTAGTGCACGGAGGCAGCGGATAGGAATCAGCTGGCAGTCACAATCATGAACAGGTGAGTGGATGTGAAAGAAAGACTGTAGTGCACGGAGGCAGCGGATAGGCATCAGCTAACAGTCCCAATGACACATGGTAGAGTTGAAGTGGTTAGAAGACTGTAGTGCACGGAGGCAGCGGATAGGAATCAGCTCACAGTCACGATGATACAGTAGATGGTAGAAGGGGTATGGGAACCACAGTAGTAGAAGTGGTTTGGAAACCACAGAGGTAGAAGTGGTTTGGAAACCACAGGAATCAGCTGGGCTGAATAAACGAGGAAACACAGGAACACCTTCAGAGACTCATGGGGAATGAGATTCCAAGATCAGGCAACGTGGTGTTGACCACAGGTGCTTAATATAGGGAGGTTGCCTGATCTGCCAATTAAGTTAAAGGAACATACACTGAAGGTTTAGAAAGGGCTGCGCATGCGCAGTCCCTCAGGATGGAGGACGACCACGGTTCCTAAATGTCCGGGAAGAAGCACTCACAGTCCGGTGAGTGACAGTACCCCCCCTTTTAAAGGTGGGCACAGAACGCCTGGAACCGGGCTTGTCCGGATTTTTGGAATAAAACTTCTTCAGAAGGGCAGGAGCATTAAGATCTTCAGCTTTGATCCATGAACGCTCTTCAGGACCAAAGCCCTTCCAATGAACGAGGAAACGGAGGACTCCTCGCAAAATTTTTGCATCCAATACCTCAGTAATCTCGAAATCCTCCTCCTGATGAACTTGAACTGGCTGCGGTGCTGAGGGAGGAGTCGAGAAACGGTTGATGATGAGAGGTTTGAGCAAGGACACATGGAAGGCATTGGAAATCCGAAGATTCTTAGGAAGAAGAAGTTTAACACATACTGGATTGATAACTTGAATGATCCTATATGGACCAATAAAACGAGGGGCGAATTTCATAGATGGAACCTTCAAACGAATATTTTTGGTAGATAACCAGACACGATCTCCAATTTTTAGTGGTGGAATAGCCCGCCTCTTCTTATCTGCGAAAGACTTATATTTGTTAGATGTCTTCTTTAAACAGGTTTTGACCTGAGAACAGATATTTTTGAAGGTCTGACAAGCAGTCTCCACAGCAGGAACTTGGGTGGGCGGGAGGGCAGGAAATTCCGGAAAAGACGGATGGTGACCGTAGACCACAAAGAATGGAGTTTTGGATGATGACTCATGGTACATGTTGTTATGGGCGAATTCAGCCCAAGGGAGCAATTCTACCCAGTTGTCTTGGTTGGCTGAAGAGAACATCCTAATAAAAGTCTCAAGATCTTGATTGACTCGTTCCGTTTGTCCGTTAGATTGCGGATGGTAAGACGATGAGAGTGCTAATCGTATGCCCAAGGTTTTACAAAGGGCCCGCCAGAATCTGGAAACGAATTGTACTCCTCTATCTGACACAATCTCAGACGGACATCCATGGATGCGGAAGATTTCTTTAATGAAATGTTCAGCCAGAGTAGACGAGGAAGGTAAACCGGACAGAGGGACGAAATGAGCCATCTTCGAAAATCTGTCTACCACTACCCAAATAGTATTGTGATTCTTACTTGGTGGCAAATCAGTAACGAAATCCATACTAATATGGGTCCAAGGCTTGGACGGAATGGGTAGTGGTCGCAGCAACCCTGCTGGAGTTCTGCGGGAGGATTTGAACTGAGAACATAAATCACAGGAAGCAATAAACTCTTTGACGTCTCTCCTCATTGAAGGCCACCAGTAACTACGAGAGAGAATCTCAAAGGTCTTATGTTCACCGGCGTGTCCAGAAAAACGAGAGGCATGGAACCACGAAAGGATTTTCCTCCTCAGAGTAGGAGGCATGAGGGTCTTCCCAAATGGTAGCATTTTGGTGGATGAAGCAGCCAGAGAAATACATTTGGGGTCTAGAATAGCATGGTTGGGAACCTCTTCTACATCAGAGGACGTCACAAAAGCTCGAGATAGAGCGTCAGCTTTCTTGTTCTTAGCGGCTGGTTTGAAGGTTATAATTAATTCAAAACGGGAAAAGAAAAGAGACCATCTTGCTTGACGAGGGTTCAAGCATAGAGCAGATTGCAAATATGACAAGTTCTTATGATCCGTGAAGATCGTCACCGGATGGCGAGCTCCTTCCAACAAGTATCTCCATTCCTCTAATGCAGCTTTGATGGCCAGCAACTCCTTGTCCCCGATAGTATAATTTTTTTCTGCGGGCAGAAGACCCCGAGAGTAGAAGGCACAAGGATGTAATTTTTGTTGCTCCGAGCGTTGGGAGAGAATAGCTCCTAAGCCCACATTAGAGGCATCTACTTCTAGGAAGAAGGGGAGTGTCACATCAGGCTGTCGCAGAATGGGAGCAGACGAGAAGGACTCTTTGAGGATTTGAAAGGCTTGGAGAGCCTCAGATGACCATTGCTTAGTATTAGCCCCTTTCCGAGTTAGGGCCACAATAGGAGATGCAATGGATGAAAAGTCTTGAATGAAGCGTCTATAGTAATTGGCAAAACCTAAAAAACGCTGGATGGCACGAAGAGTAGTTGGCTGAGGCCAATGTAGTACAGCATTTACTTTGTCTGGATCCATCTTCAGGCCAACTCCGGAAACTATATACCCCAAGAATGGAATCTGGGGTAACTCGAATGAACATTTTTCCAATTTACAGAACAATGAGTTTTTCCGTAGTCTGGAGAGGACCTCTGCCACATGTTGGTGATGAGAAGGCAGGTCCTGTGAGAAGATCAATATGTCGTCCAGGTAGACAACGACACATACATATAATAAGTCCCGAAAGATCTCATTGATGAAACCCTGGAAAACAGCGGGGGCATTACACAGCCCGAAGGGCATTACTAAATATTCGTAATGCCCATCTCTGGTGTTGAACGCGGTCTTCCATTCGTCACCGGAACGGATTCTAATTAAATTGTAGGCACCACGAAGATCCAACTTAGTAAATATCCGAGCTCCCTTGATGCGATCAAATAGCTCAGTGATCAGCGGAATGGGATACCGATTCTTGATAGTGATGGCGTTGAGTCCACGAAAATCTATACAAGGGCGTAATGATCCATCCTTCTTTTTGACGAAGAAGAACCCAGCTCCAGCGGGAGAGGTGGAAGGTCGAATGAACCCACGCTGGAGATTCTCCTGTATGTACTCAGATGTGGCTTGAGTTTCAGGTAACGAGAGAGGATAGACCCGACCCCTGGGAGGAGTCTTGCCAGGTAGAAGGTCGATCGGACAATCCCAAGAACGATGAGGAGGAAGACGTTCAGACTGAGCTTTATCAAACACATCGGCAAATGAAGCATACTGAGGAGGGAGTCCCGGGGAGGAAGATGAGATGGAAGATTGCTGTACTTTAAGAGGAATAACTTGAGAAAGGCAACGATGGTGACATTCAGACCCCCAAGACGTAACTTGAGGGGTGTGCCAGTCAATCTGGGGAGAGTGACACTGAAGCCATGGAAGGCCTAAGACAATCGGACTTGTCGTAACTGGAAGAATTAAAAACGAAATTTCTTCATGGTGTAGTACACCAATCTGAAGGGTTACTGGAGACGTACTCTGGGTGATGAGACCATTGATGAGGCGTGATCCATCTATAGCCGTCACAGTAATGGGTGTTTTTAAAGTGATCACTGGTAGGGACCATTGATTCACTAGTGATTTAGAAATGAAATTTCCTGCTACTCCGGAATCAATCAATGCCTGTGACTCAAAGGATTTGGTAGCAAAGGAAATCGTAACATCAAAAGCGCAGACTTTAGATTTCATAGACAATGGAGAGGACTCCAGGGACCCTAACTTCACCTCTCCAGAACTAGTTAGGGCCTGGCATTTCCCGATCTCTTAGGGCAAGAGCTGAGCATATGCGTGGAATCAGCACAATAGATACAGAGTCTATTCTTTACTCTTCGTTTCCTCTCCTCTGAAGATAATTTGGAACGTCCTATCTCCATGGGAATCACAGAGGATGGAGCTGGACGAAATTGAGGGTTTAAACGAAGAGGTGCTTTAACAGCCGTTGTTTTCTCAGACTCTCTTTCACGAAATCTCATATCTACACGATGGCAAAGAGAGATCAAATCTTCTAGTGACGAAGGAAGCTCTTGGGTAGTCAGTGCATCTTTAATTTTATCGGAGAGCCCCTGCCAGAAGGCGGCAACTAATGCTTCAGTGTTCCACTGAAGTTCAGAGGCTAAGATCCTAAATTGAATGACATACTGTCCTACTGTATGGGAGCCTTGTCGCAAACGAAGAATGCTGGAAGCAGCGGAGGTCACACGACCTGGTTCATCGAACACACTTCGGAACGTGGAAATGAATTTGGCACTATCTTGTAGAATTGGATCGTTTCTTTCCCACAGAGGGGAGGCCCAAGCCAGGGCTTGTCCAGAAAACAATGAGATAAGATAGGCCACTCTGGAACGATGGGTAGAAAAATTTTGAGGTTGGAGTTCAAAATGGACTGAACATTGGTTAAGGAAACCTCTACAAGTTTTGGGATCCCCGTCGTATTTTGACGGAGTAGGCAGGTGAAGCGTAGGAACTGTAGACACCTGGGATGGCACTGGGGAAACGGAGGAAAGCACAGGAGCTTCAATATTAGCTGTAACAGTCTGTCCAGATGTTCCTTGGGAGGTTAACGATTGGTAACATTGAAGTAACAGCTGTTGGCGAGCATCCTGTTGCTCCACACGGCTGACCAGATGCTGCAGCATCTCTTTAGCGGTAGGTTCCGTATCTGGGTCTGTCATGGCCTGATCTTACTGTCACGGGCACTAGGAGTCTTTACCCAGGGATCACCAGGTGATAGGCTTACCAGAGCAGTATAGGTGGTAATATGGTACTCTGGTAGCAGGGTGATCACGGAACAGGAAATGGCAGATGATGAGATGCTCAGGAAAGTCTATGACTAGCAGCACTGGCAATATGGAGGTAATAATACACGAGGAACTGTATGGACAAAGGACACGTGAAGGTAGTCAGTGGTCTGCGGTAGCAAGTTGTACCACTGCTATAGTGAGGAGGAATGTCCAACAGAAACGAGGAGGTGATGAGAGTCAGCGGTCTGCGGATAGCAAGTTGTACCGCTGTCTGAGTGAAGGAATGGAATCCAAGTGGAGGTATCCGGGGAGTCAGTGGTCTGCGTTAGCAAGTTGTACCACTGCTATGTGAGAGGATACTGGAACAGGTGAAACTGGAAACAGGGGTCAGTGGTCTGCCATGCAAGTTGTATCCCTGAATATATATGTGAGGAGGTGCACGGGGAGAGACTGCAACACAAGATATACACGGGCACCTTGACTTTGATCCACAGTAATATGCACAATATAAATGTATATATGACTGAACAACACTGCCAATATAGAAAGTCTCTTGAAGTAATCCAGCACGAGATAACACAGTCAATGATGGCAATAGACTTAGCGGATAGCAAACTCCAGAGGAGAACCAACACAGTCCAGCAAGGTATGCAATACACAGCACAGTCAATGAGAAGTATGCATACCGTGGTTCAGGAGAAGGCAGTCAGACAGGAGTGCAGAGATACCTGAACGGCAGGAGGCCGGCAGGATGCAAAGTCCCTGGATGGGTGAAGCGGTGGTCTAGTAGGTGCAGCGCACAGGTAGGTAGACCAGCAGGGAACACAGGAAAGCGTGGAGAGCGGATCAGCAGTAGATGGATGAGTAGCGCTGAGGAGTAGCAGCAGCGGGTCTCTGCGGGAACACGGAGGTAGCCAATAGCAACCAGCAGGTGCAGTAACGATGGGACACGGGAGAGCAGAGTTGAACTGGAACTGTTGATCACGGAGAGTAGCGGGTAGCAATAGTGGCAGCAGACTCAAGGAAACACGGGAGAGTTGACAAGGACTGAAGACTGAAGCGCACAGAGGCAGCGGATAGGAATCAGCCAAACAGTCACGATGAAACACAGACGGGTTGCAGGTTGAAGACTGTAGTGCACGGAGGCAGCGGATAGGAATCAGCTAGCAGTCACGATGATGAAACACAGACGAGTTGCAGGTTGAAGACTGTAGTGCACGGAGGCAGCGGATAGGAATCAGCTGGCAGTCACAATCATGAACAGGTGAGTGGATGTGAAAGAAAGACTGTAGTGCACGGAGGCAGCGGATAGGCATCAGCTAACAGTCCCAATGACACATGGTAGAGTTGAAGTGGTTAGAAGACTGTAGTGCATGGAGGCAGCGGATAGGAATCAGCTCACAGTCACGATGATACAGTAGATGGTAGAAGGGGTATGGGAACCACAGTAGTAGAAGTGGTTTGGAAACCACAGAGGTAGAAGTGGTTTGGAAACCACAGGAATCAGCTGGGCTGAATAAACGAGGAAACACAGGAACACCTTCAGAGACTCATGGGGAATGAGACTCCAAGATCAGGCAACGTGGTGTTGACCACAGGTGCTTAATATAGGGAGGTTGCCTGATCTGCCAATTAAGTTAAAGGAACATACACTGAAGGTTTAGAAAGGGCTGCGCATGCGCAGTCCCTCAGGATGGAGGACGACCACGGTTCCTAAATGTCCGGGAAGAAGCACTCACAGTCCGGTGAGTGACACGGGCCATTATGAGTACCTCGTTATGCCCTTCGGCCTCAGCAACGCTCCAGCTGTTTTCAAGACTTAATTAACGATGTCCTTCGCAAATTCTTGGGTTCCTTTGTAGTGGTTTATTTAGATGACATACTGATTTATTCCATCTGTATGCTAAACTAGAAAAATGTGAATTCGAAGTCTCCAGGGTCACTTTTCTGGGATATGTCATTTCTCCAGAAGGCTTCGCTATGGACCCCACAAAGGTAAAGGCTATACTCTATTGGGTGCAACCCTTTAATTTGAAGGCCATCCAAAGGTTCCTGGGATTCGCCAATTATTATAGGAAGTTTATCAGTTCTTTTTCTATTCTCATCGCCCCCATCACAGCTCTGATCCTAAAGCCTGGCCGCCTACTGCAGTTTCCGCCTTCGAAACCTTGAAACGTGCTTTCATGTCTGCCCCAGTTCTGAGACATCCTAATCCAGACCTTCCTTTCATTGTTGAAGTTAATGCTTCGGATGTAGGAGTTGGAGCCGTATTGTCTCAGAAAGATCCTAGAGATCACCGCCTTCATCCCTGTGCTTATTTGTCTCGAAAATTCTCTTCCACTAAAGAACATTACAACGTGGGCAATCGTGAATTACTGGCCGTCAAATGGGCATTAGAAGAATGGCGCCACTGGCTTGAAGAGGCAAAACATACTATCACCATCTATACGGACCATAAAAACTTGTCCTACATCGAGTCCTCTAAAAGGTTGAACTCCAGCACGGTGGTCCCTCTTCTTCTCCCGTTTCCATTTTATTATTACCTTCCGGCCTGGTTCTAAGAACTTAAAAGCGGATGCCCTGTCTCGTAGCTTTATCTCTTCTCAAACTCGAGTTTCTGAGCCCTGTTCCATTATTCCAGCTTCTTCTATTTTGATTGCCTTCATGCAGGGACTGGGTAAAACCCTTCAGCAGGCACCTTCTGAAACGCCAGTGGGCAAACTTTTCGTGCCTGTACACCTCAGAAAGTCGGTCCTCTCACAGTGTCATGATAACAAGGCTTCTGGACATCCCGGTATTGCCAAGACCATTGAAATTGTCTCTTGTACTGTCTGGTGGCCATCATTATCTGGGGATATAAGCGAGTATATATCATCCTGTGACCTGTGCTCCAAAAATAAAGTTTCCCAAAGTTCCCCTTCTGGGCTATTAATGCCGTTACCTATCCCGGTCAACGGACAAACCGAAAGGGTAAACCAATCCTTGGAGCAGTATCTTCGATTGTATATTTCCAAACACCATGACGACTGGGCTGACCTCCTTCCCTGGGCCGAATTTGCGTACAATAACGCATGCCACACGTCTTCCTGGTACTCTCCTTTTTATTGCAACCTGGGGTACCATTCCAGAGTCAACTCCTTATTCTCTTTATCCACTGATAGACCACCTGAAACAAGAGCCACGGCCACCCGCCTTAGGAAGATCTGGAAATCAGTGCACCAGTCTTTAATCCGAGCTTCCTTTAGGTCTAAAGTCTTTGCTGACTTACATCGTTCCACTTGTTTATTCAGAGTTGGAGACTCAGTGTGGCTCTCTACTCGGAATATAAGACTCCGTCAGCCGTGCAAGAAATTAGGACCTAAATTTATTGGTCCATTTACCATCCTAAAGCAAGTCAACCCAATGGCCTTCAAACTGAAGCTTCCTGAATCTTTAAAAATTTCCAGTACATTCCATTGCTTTGTTGAAACCTGCCCGGTCTTCCAGAAAATTCAAACCTCGACAGTCCTCGAGACCTCAACCAGTTTCGGTGGATGGACATCAAGAGTTTGTAGTGGAGAAGATCCTAGATTCAAAGAAGGTCCAGGGTCAGGTCCACTACTTAGTTCATTGGAAAGGGTACGGCCCTGAGGAACGGTCCTGGGTACCACAAAGGAATCTGCACTCTGATAAACTACTCGCTGATTTCTTCAAAAAGTTTCCCGAGAAACCTGGTTATCGGGGTTCCTTGACCCCTCCTCAAGGGGGTGTACTGTTACGAGCTGTGGCACTATGCCGCATCCTGGCGTGAGGTAGCAGGTGAGCACGTGCATTTTTTTCAATGCACTGTTATATTTGTGGAGGTTGTAGGGACATCCTCCAACTCCAGGGGGAGCTCTTGCATGATTTTATTTGTCATTCATACATGTTCCTCGTTGTGATATGACCTATGCTATTTCCCAGCTAGTAATTAATCAACAGCCTCCTGAGGCTGATTATCAGCCCTGTCCTCCTCCTTTCCGATTTGCTAAAGGATGTCCTTGCTTTCCAGGAATTACCTACTTCTCTGGATGTCTTAATCTCTCTCTGTCAACGAGTGGACACCCACTTTCAAGAAAGGTCCTCCGAGAAAGACACTTCTCAATGCTCCATGATCAAGCTAGCTCCCCAGTTCGAACCACCCAATCCTCCTGAGGAACTCATGCAACTTGGCCGGTCTAGACTCTCTCCCAAGGAGAGACAGAGAATAATCTCCAACAACCTCTGTATCTATTGTGGCAAGCCCGGACATCTCATAGCCTCCTGTTCTAAGCATCAGGGAAATGCCAGGCCCTAACCTGCTCTGGGGAGGTCAGACTGGGGTCAACAAAATGCTCTCCAAATTTCCACAAATCTTCTGTGTGTTCCATTCCCATTATCATCCATGAGTCTTCTGCTCCGTTCTGTTCCTCTGCCCTTTTGGATTCGGGGGCAGCGAGAAATTTCTGCTACTATGGTTAAGAATTTTTCTTTACCTACTGAACCTTTGCTCCAGCCCATTACCATTACTGCTATTGACGGCAACCATATTGCTAAGGGAACCATTTACTGTCAGACCAAGCCTATCTCTCTCCAAGTAGGAGCTTTACGTTTTGAGACAATATCCTTTATTCTTCCCCAGGTCACTAGTCCAATTATTCTGGGCCCTGGCTCCAACGGCACTCTCCTCATATAGATTGATCTTCCTCTCATATATTTGCGTGTGGAGCTTCTTTCCATTCCCACTGCCTTGTGCAAGTCAAACTCTTACTGGCTTAATCATCTCGTCCTGTTGAACCCGAGATGCTTCTGCCTCCTCATCTCTTACCCTTCTCTGATGTCTTCAATAAAGTCTGTTCTGAAACCTTGCCTCCTCACCGTGTTTGGAACTGTCCTATAGATCTCCTGCCAGGTAATATGCCTCCCAGAGGCTGGGTGTACCCGTTGTCCATACCTGGAACCCAAGCTATGGCTGAGCTCGTCCAAGAAAACCTTCAGCGCGGGTTTATTTGACCTGCTACTTCTCCAGGTGCAGGATTTTTCTTTGAGAAAAAGAAAGACAGCGCCCATGCATTGATTATAGAGGTTTAATTGCTATCACAGTCAAGAATCGGTACCCTATTCCTCTCGTGACTGAACTTTTCGACCGTATCAAAGGCGCACAGATATTCACTAAGCAAAAATTTGAGGGGCCTACAATTTAATCCGCAATAATGAAGGAAACGAGTGGAAGACAGCTTTAAATATTAGGGACGACCACTATGAATATCTGGTGATGCATTTTGAGCTTTGTAACGCCCCAGCGGTATTTTTTGTGAATGAGATTTTTAGATATTTACTCTTGTGTAGTAGTGCACTTGGACGACATTTGATCTTCTCCTGGATTCTAACTACTCATTGTCGCCAAGTGGCTGAAGTTCTTACCTGATTGCAAAGGAACCGATTATTTTGCAAGCTTAAGAAATCTTCATTTGAGACTGTTTAGACGACTTTTCTGGGATACAATGTTTCTGGCTCCGGCCTGCAGATGGACCAATCCAGGATAGCACAGACATTTTCTGGCTCCGTTAGAACTGGACTCTAAGCCATCCAACGCTTTCTGGGTTTTGCCAACTATTACAAACAATTTATACAAGGATATTCCACTCTTGTGGCTCTCATTGTGGCACTCACTCGGAAAGGAGCTGAAACTAAAACTTGGCCTCCAGAAGCTTTAGAAGCATTTAACATCCTTAAGAAAGCCTTCTCTACTGCTCCTATTCTCAAACAACCCAACCCTCTCTACCCTTCTTTGTAGAAGTCAATGCCTCAGCCGTCAGAGTAGAAGCGGTACTTTCACAGTATTTTCTACTGGAGAAAAAAAATCCCATCCTTGTGCCTTCTTTTTTCATAAATTTCTATCAGCAGAAAGAAACTATGCAATCGGAGATAGGGAGCTCTTAGCTATGAACCAAGCACTTTCAGAATGGAGGTACCTTGTGGAGGGATCACAGTTCCCTGTTAACATTATCCCTGACCACAAGAAATTGCTTTACCTCGAATCGACCCAGTGCTTAAATCCTCGTCAGTCACACTGGTACCTCTTGTTCTTCTGCTTCAACCTGCACATCACTTTCAAACCAGGCTCTCAGGCTGACGCCTTTTCTCAAGCAAAGAGCTTGTAAGAAGTGTTTAAAATATTCTCCTTTAAACATTACATTTTGCATTTTCATGAGGGGGTCTATCAAGACTGAAATGTCCCATGCTTCTCAATTGTGTTCCCTCACACACACTCCAAGTCTTAACTAGTAAGTAGTGACTCTGGTTTTATTTCCTATTTTTGTTTTCTGAAACTTATTTGTGCAACTTATTGTATGTCTTGATATTCCTTTTTTGTAACTACGCCTTGGAAACACTTTTCAGATTAAATACATTTAATCGAGCGTGTTCTCTGTGATTCTTTGTGAACTTACGAAGCCCAGGGAGGCTTGTGGCTACATGTGTATGTGATTTAAGTGTGAAATATAGAGATGTTCACTGACCCCTGTGTTATGGTTTTGGATCTGGATTAACTTTGTGTTTTGGTTTTGGATCCCGATTTTTTTCTAAAATCCCTATTTTTTTTTTTTTTTATATCTCCCCCTCCCTACATTATTATTAACCTCAATAACACTAATTTCAAGTCAATTGCAGTCAATTTTGACCACCTCACAGGTCACAATATTATTTTCATACACATTCAAACAAAGACTGCAGCGACCTGGCTCGATGCTAAGCAACAGAGCAATGACACAAACACATGGCAGTTCATAGCACATCTAGGCAACAATGTGGCAGAAAAAAAAGTGGTCCAAGATGGACTTGTCATTGGATCCTGAAATCAGTTATGGTTCGTTTCATCGCTCCACCCATTCCTTGGATAACTGTGGTAATTCTACAGCTAATACATGGCAGCGAGCGCTGACCCCCCCCCCCCCCCACCTCCCCATTTAGGATGCATGCTCTTATCAGACCCAGAGCAATCCAAGGTGCCAGACAATG
Organism: Mixophyes fleayi; assembly: GCF_038048845.1. NCBI lineage: Eukaryota > Metazoa > Chordata > Amphibia > Anura > Limnodynastidae > Mixophyes > Mixophyes fleayi. Next base: position 239,350,248 of record NC_134403.1, read on the forward strand.
CACTAAAAAGAACCATTGTAATTCCCAGCAAAAAGCAAGTTCATCACTGAGCTTCGAATCAGCCACAATTCCCAAATAATTATAATATAGTTAGGTACCTTTGATGTAAAGTGCAGATTACAAACACTTTGTGCAATACTGATGAAACAGCAGCAAGGTGGAACATCTATTTAGACATCCATGCTTACAAATACTGTGACTTTACAAACGCTACAAATGGCTAGACAACTGTTGTAAGGATATGGGTAAAAATAATTCCACACATAAGAGGTAGATTTTTGGTCTTATGCTCAGGAATGACAATGGCCTTCTTAACACGTGCAAGAACTGCTTCCACCCGTGCAGGACTTACACAAACAACATCATCCTCATCAACATCCTCATTACCGCCCTCGTCAGCTACACAAATATGCCCCTTATCCTGTTGCTATTCCAAGTGGCATGCTCAATTTGTGTATCACGGCTAAACTTGGGCTGTTCATGCACACATCTGCAGACATGCTGAAAGGGGCCTTCTTTATGGGTACACTATCAGACAGGTCAGGATTACACACAGCACTCGTGGATAGCCTCTCCTCAGGGATTTGTGTCATTTCTGAATCATAACATACATTTTCCTCTAATGCCTTACAGTTTTTTTCCAGCTTGGTTTTTACACGTAAAAGTATTTGGACACCACTTTTGGGGGTAAATGTATGATACTCCGGTTTCTTCAACTCCTGCAAGTTAGGCGAGATGACAACTAAAATTTAAAGCGGCGCTGCCTTGTAAAGGGAAACTTGCCTTTACAAGGCAGCGCCGCTCATTCTTTTCCTGGTTATTTCCAGTGAAGAGGAGGAAGAAGGAGAGGTGGCTAGGGACATAGAAGGTGATTTGAAACTTAAGCCTAAGCGTCAGAGGAAGAAGGTGAAGAAGTTACCTAGGAACCTCCCTCAGTTACAAGTGGAAGAACTCCCTGTTGGTGTAGGGGTTGGGTAAGTGGTAGGAGGAGGCAATTGGAAGGGTAGGAGGAAGAGGCAGCCAGATTACTCAGTGGTCCCTTCGACATCTAGGATGGATCCTGTTCTTGGATTTGTTCCAGTTCCCTTGACCCTTAACACTATAATGCCAGGGGAAGTACTCACTCATGTAGAGACTCCAGAGTTTAATACTCATTCAGGCATTTCCTTGGGTACAATTGCTGTTCCTAAGCCCCTTAAGGCCTCTGCTAAAGAGGTAGTCATTACTAAATCCATCCCCCCTGATAAGGAACAGTGTGATAGTGGGCCAGGTAAGTTTGACATCTCCAAAAAGAGTGTTGGAGGGAGGACTCAGGTTTCAAAGCCTCCTTCAAAGGAGTCAAGGAAAGAGCTGGTCTCCTCTGTGGGACACAGCCAAAATAAGTAAAGTGGAACTAAATGGGCCTACTTCTATAACCTAGAATGATGGCTCCCCAACCTATTAGACTTGAGACCATTAATGTGGCATCTATAATGTCCGAACGAGCTCGCTACATGGCCTATAGTTTTTTCGACGCGCTTGAGGTCGATTTTTTATTTTTGCAAGAGACTAGGGTAGGTCGACTGTCGGACCTCCACAAAGCCAAGTGTGAGTGGAGGCGGGGTCCCTCCTATTGGTCTCTTGCGGCCGAGCCGTACGGTGGGGTGGCGGTACTTTTTACCGGCATGGTAACCATTCATCGGGTTCTAGAACTTGAAGTAGGTAGATGTATGATTCTGGATGTCACTCTGAAGGGGTGCGACCTCAGGTTAATTAACATCTATGCCAGTCTGCAATCTAAGTGGGACAGGAAGTGCCTTTTCAGAGAGATAAAGTCTTACCTTTTTACAGCCCGACAGGTAGTTTTTGGAGGTGATTTCAACACCATTATTAGGTCCAAAGACAGGGGAGGATCCAATTCTACGCTGGGCTACGATTCCCTTTTTCTAGTTAGCATGGTTAGACAGGCAGGTCTGGTGGATGTGCACGTTCGCCATTCCCCAGACCTTATGGGTTTCACCTTTTTTAGAGGTAGGGGTAGGTCTAGGATAGACAGGTTTTTTGCTAAGGAGGGCTCTGCGACTTCGACACCTGTGCTGAGGCCTGTGAGGTTCTCCGATCACGTTTGTCTGTGTGTCAGCTTGAACGCCTCAGAAACCCCTCAGAAAGGCAGGGACCTGTGGCGCCTGAGCCCTGAGCTCCTAAAGGAGGATGAGATTAGACAGTCGTTTAGGGACTTCTTTGAAACACAGGAATCACCTTTGGAGGCAGGTTGGAGTAGGTCAGATTGGTGGAAGGTTTGCAAGAAGCGAACTCGGAGCTTCTTCCGCCAACTCGTAAGTCACAGAAACTTGGTAAAAATAAATACCTACTCAGCTTTGAGGCGGAAACTTGCTTTCCTGATCTCTGAAGACGGAGATGGTGGGGAGATCTCCTGGGTGAAGGCTCGGTTGAAGGAGTGTCAGTATGATCGGTATGCTTCCTTAGTTCTGGAGAGGGATTATGGTCAATACCACTCGCCAGACCCCTACCAGAGCTGTAGGAACTTGATCAATTCTAAGGAGGTGAGAGGGCTGTGTGATGAGCGTGGTGTCTTTCAAAAGTCTCGGGAGGGCATTCTTGGCATCATTGGCTCTTTCTACTCTGGCCTCCTCTCTGAGAAATCACTTGACAGAGGGAAGATGGAGCAATGTAACTCCTGGTGTGAATAACTTGCATGCTGCGCTTCACACCATGGATGGTGATATAACGGTAGACGAGGTCAAGGCTGCCATAGATAGTCTGTCTATGAAGAAGTCCCCAGGACCGTATGGCCTGACATCTGAGTTTTGTAAGACCTTTGTCGACATCTTGGCCCCTCGCCTTATGGAAGTGTTTAATGAGTGCCTGGGCGAGGGTTTACTCCCTCCTTCCATGAGGACATCTGCCCTTATAGCATTGTCTAAGGGATCGGACCAATCTAAGATTGAGAACTGGCGCCCCATCGCCCTTCTTAATGTGGATCGCAAGATTCTGGCAAAAGTGCTGTTTAACAGGTTGATTCAGATTACAGACCTGGTACTTTCTCCTTCTCAGCATTGCACTGTGAAGGGTCGTAGCACCTATAGTGCTGTCCTTGGTGTCCGGGAGGCCATTGAGCGGTGTCATGCTAAGAAGTGGGGAAAGTATTTGCTGACACTGGACCAGTCGAAGGCTTTTGATCGGTTCAATCATGAGTACCTATGGTGTCTACTTGGCAGGTGTGGGCTCCCAGAGCGAGTGGTCAATTGGATTAGGGTGATCTACGGGCAAGCCGAAAGCTTCCCGCTTGTGAATGGTTGGGTAGGTCCTACTTTCTCGGTGACTTTGGGAGTCAGACAGGGATGTCCCTTGAGCCCCCTCTTGTACGTGTTTGCAATGAATCCCTTCATCAGGAGGGTGGAAGGCGACACAGTGAGAGGGGTGCCACTGAGCCCGGGGAAGCCGTTGAAAGTGGTGGCTTACGCAGATGATGTCACGATCGTGATTTCTGATGTGAATGAAGCGAAAGACGTGACGGTTGATATCTGTGCATATTCTGAGGCCTCAGGGTCCAGAATCAATCAGGATAAGTGTGAAGCTTTCTGGATGGGGGAGGAGGGTCGGCATTTTGACCTTCTGGACAGCCTTCCCCAGGCGAGTGAGGAGATTAAAATTCTTGGTATCCGATTTGGCCCTGGTGATTATGCCAAGCAAAATTGTGAGATTAGGCTGGGAGCAGCTTCCGCTAAAGTGGTACGTTGGAAAGGATGGCATTTGTCTCTTAGGGAAAGGGTGGACTTGATCAAGACTTACCTGATTCCAGTCTTTTTGTATGTCAGCTATGTATGCTTTTTGCCAGAATCTTTATGGGCCAAGGTGAATGCAGTGTTCTTCCAGATGCTTTGGGGGAACAGGCTGAACCTTGTTAAGCGTAGCATGACCTACAGATCGATGGGGGAGGGGGGCCTGGGTATGGTAAACCCAGTGCTCTTCTTTATGCTCACCTTTCTTAAATTACATCTGCACAGTCTCATCTTGGAGACTCCCCCTCGATGGGTAGAGGGCTTTCGTGCCTGGGTGCATCCATTCCTCAATTCCTGGGTAGAGGGAGGAGCGGTAAAGAGCTTTCGAGTTCCACATGGTTACCTCCCGGCCTACGTGAAACTGGGTTTGAAGGTGACAAGGAAATGGCAACTGGAGGTGGGAGAGGTCAACAGCTCCTCTAGAAGGGAGTTGGAGAGGAGAGTCTTGCGGTCTCACTTCTGGGAGCCTCTGTCACTGAGGGACTGCCCGGGCAGTGTCTGCTCAGATGGCATAGATCTGATCACTGATCGGAGGATACCACTAAAGCTCAGGGACATTGCCTGGCTCTCCTTCCACGGGAGACTCTATGTTAGAGGAAACCTCAAGGTAAGGAATACCGATGATCGTGGCTGCCCACGGTAGGAGTGTCCAGGGGAGGAGGAGACAATGGATCATTTCTTGTTGAGGTGTCCTTTTAACATAGAGGTTTATGATGGGGTCTTGTGTGTCTTGGGCACGCCTAGTCTGTCGGGGCTTAGTTACCCTGAGTGGGTTTACGGGGCACTCAAGAGGTTTAGGGCTTTTGATTTGGTCACTCTGTTTTTAGTTACATTAGTGGTTAGGTATTACACGTGGAATGCACGTTGTTTAGTGACAATCCGCAAGAAAGTCCTCCCTTGCAAAGAGGTGGTGGGAGATATTCTTCACGAGGTTTGGAAGATAAGGGATATTGAGAGGCAACGGAGGGCTGCTGTGAGCTGGGCCAGGCTTTGGCGTGGCTTGAAACCCCCTTAGTGGGTGGTGGAAATCTGGGGCCTCTCCATCTGTTGGCTTTCTATTGCTTCACCTCCCAGTAGATTTTGATTGGTTCCTTTTTTTTAGTAAGTGCTTGCATATGTCTAGTCATCCTATTTAGTTCCGCTATGCTTGTTTTTAGTTTTGGTACAGTTAAAGTTTGTTTTAACATTAAAGTTGAGATTTATTATGGTGCATATAACCAGTTTACGTTAGCCATGAAGGCCTATGAACTTTTCTATTTTTATGGACTTTATTTATTATGAGCATGGACTCTTTTATTGGGATATGGGAGGGGTTTCGTTATTGTTGAGATATGTATTTTGTTGCAAGTTTTTCTAAATAAAAAAATCAGCAGCTACTTGGTGCTACTTGGTGCTCCTGGTCTTCTGTGTACTGCTGTGAATTCATTTCGATAACACAGTACAATGTGACTGCAGATTAAGAACAACACTGCCAGCCCTGCTATTTCTATTTCAGCAATGACAATTAGCAATGGAGCAATGGAGCTCTCCTCTTTGTATATTATATTACCTAATTAATACAGTACAATGTGACTGCAGATATCGAAGACCAAGCCTGCCAAACCTATTATTTCTATTTCAGCAATGACAATTAGCAATGGAGCAATATAGCTCTCCTCTTTGTATGTTATCTATATAACACAGTAGAATGTGATTGCAGATTTAGAAGACCAAGACAGCCAGACCTATTATTTCTAATTCAGCAATGACAATTAGCAATGGAGCTCTCCTGAATGTCACTAGAGACTTTGAAGAACACTGCTACCCCTCCTCTTTCTTTTCTACCTTTGACGCTGCCCAACTGCACTAGAGAGTGCCAAGAATGTGCTACCCCTTCTGTGTCCCTCTGTGAAATGCTGGATCGCTGTGGAGGGCGGAACTTACAGAATCCAAAGCTCGCGAGATCCGACAATGTAACGATGAAGTTCTGCCTCGTTTTCAATTACGAGGGCGCGCAAAAGTACCGAGCGCTCAGCTCGGTACTCGGATCTGCTAAGTTCGGGTCTCGGGGAACCAAGCCTGAGCATCTCTAGTGAACTATTAGTAAGTGGTTTTGGCGAACGTAAGGTCACCATAATAAATCCTTTGTGGTGGCAGAAAAGGCGTATTCATTGCTATTATTATTACCATTTATTTATATAGCGCCACTAATTCCACAGTGCTGTACAGAGAACTCACACAGGAAGACACTGGAGACTGGAAGACACGAAGAGCAGAAGCCAGGAATAGGTAAGTGTTGCTCTGACACTCAGCGAGTGTCAGAGTGAGGTTTTTATCCTGACAGGGATTCAAAATCCCCGCCTCTAGGTTGAGGTCATGTGACCGCCTCCGGGTGCGGTCACGTTGTCCTGGATGCGGAAGTGCGGCTTTCGGAGGATGGCAGTTTGCAAGAGTTTGCTAGAGGTGCAAGATGGAATTGTCCTTGGGCCCTCCCACCCACCCTGATGTTGTTGAAATAGGACATGCGCACTTTAAGAAACCAATCATTTCAGCGACAGGGCCTACCAAACTACTGTGGCTGAAATGATTGGTTTGTTTGGGCCCCCACACCAAAAAAGCAATTCATCTCTCCCTGTACAAACTAAACTGTCTCTACTGAGGCAAGATGTCGTCCTCATCCTCATCCTCTGATTCCTCGCCCCCTTCAGTGTGTACCACTGTGAACCTTGCACAACACCGAAATCAGTCTCCACTGCGCTTGACTCAGGCGCATCCCCACTCCTTTGCCTATGTCGTAGGTGGCTGTGTAGGCTTGAATGGCCTTTTGCTGCTCCTCCATCCTCTGCAGCATATAGAGGGTGGAGTTCCAGCGCGTCACAACCTCTTGTTTGAGGTGATGGCAGGGCAGGTTCAGCTTTTTTTGATGTTGCTCGAGTCTGCGGTAGGCAGTGGCAGAATGCCGAAAGTGTCCAGCAATTTTGCGGGCCACTGCAAGCATCTCCTGCACACCCCTGTCACTCTTCAGGTAATGCTGCACCACCAAATTTATGGTGTGGGCAAAACATGGGACGTGCTGGAAATTGCCCATATGTAATGCCCGCACAATGTTACTGGCGTTGTCTGACACCACAAATCCCCAGGAGAGTCTAAGTGGGGTAAGCCACTGCGAGATTATTTCCCTCAGTTTCTCTAAAAAGGTTGTCAGCGTTGTGCCTCTTATTAAAACCGGTGATACACAACGTTGCCTGCTTGGAACGAGCAGCCGTTGTGGAGATGCTGCTACTATTGCGGCTGCTGCTATTGCTGCGGAAGGCGATGCATCTACCCAGTGGGCTGTCACAGTCCTATAGTCCTTAGTTTGCCCTGAACCACTTGTCCACATGTCCGTGGTTAAGTGGACAGTGGGTACAACCGCATTTTTCAAAACACTGAGGACACTTGTTCGTACTTCTCTGCACATTCCGGGTATCGCCTGCCTAGTGAAGTGGAATCTCGACGGGATTTGGTACCGGGGACACAATACCTCCATCAACCGTCTAAATCCCACTCCACTGATGGTGGACACCGGACGCACGTCTAACACCAACATAGCTGTTACAGCCGCAGCTATCCGCTTTGCAATAGGGTGACTACTGTCGTACTTCGTGCTCATGGCAAACGACTGTTGGACGGTTAACTGTTTGGTGAAAGACGTAGCGTTCTTACGACTTCCCCTCTGGGAAGATGACCGACTACCAGCAGCAACAGCGGCAGTAGTAGGCGTACCGCTGCAGGATTCCCCGGAAGAATCCCGGATTGAAGAGGACTCAGTCATGCCGGTGACATGGCCTGCAGGACTGTCTCTGATGGAGATCGTGGAGGAAGTTGACGAGGAGGGTGTTGGTGGTGTGTATACAACAGGACCAAGGAATTTAGGTGTCCCTGGACTGCTGACGGTCCTAGCCACAGGTCCTGTACTAAACACTGAATTATGAAGGTTCTTCAGGTGAAGTAGAAGGTAGGATGTCCCTAGGTGGCCAAGATCCTTACCCCTGCTTATTTGAGCTTTACATAAGGTACATATGGCCATACATTTGTTGTCCGGATTGGGATAAAAATAACTCCAGACCGATGAGGTGGATTTTTTGGTCTTCTGACCAGGCATGACGATGGGCATTTTCATCCCATGGACAACAACTGTTTATTTAAGATAACCACATCAGCATCCTCCTAGTCAAGTTCCTCCTCAGCGCCAGCTACATCAATATCCTCCTCCCGGTGTACAACATTGACACCTTCATTAGCCAAATCTGTAACTGGACTGTTGGTGATCCTTCCAGCATATGCAGAGGGCGTGCTGCAAATGGTGGAAGGAGCCACCTCTTCCTGTACAGTGATGGGAAGGTCAGGCTTCGCAACCACCAACACCCTTGGTCTCGCCTTGGGGATTTGTGATGCCATCTCTTTAGAAGGCAGAGTTGTTTGCTGTGTTGTTGATGACAGCTTAAGTCTCTTAAATTTTTTAGAGAGGGGGGAGGAGGGCTTAGATCCTTGGGTGAAGCGGAACCACTAGTCATGAACACGGGCCAGGGCCTTAGCCGTTCCTTGCCACTCCGTGTCGTAAATGGCCAAGTTTATGTTTCTCCTCAGATGATTTCAATTTTCTTTTTTTGCTAATTTTAGTGAACTCTGGCTTTTTGGATTTTACATGCCCTCTACTAGGAGATTGGGCATCGCTCTTGGCAGACGACGTTGATGGCATTTCATCGTCTATGTCATGACTAGTGGCAGCAGCTTCAGCATTACTTTATCCTCCAAATTTTTGTACTCCATTATAGTTAAATCTCTGGTACTAATATTTCTAGACTGCAAGAACAGTGAACGCATTTTAATTTAGCAGTACTAATATTTCTGGACTGCAAGAACAGTGAACGTATTTTAATTTAGCAGTACTAATATTTCTGGACTGCAAGAACAGTGAACGTATTTTAATTTAGCAGTACTAATATTTCTGGACTGCAAGAACAGTGAACGTAGGTAAATATTGCAGTACTAATATTTCTGGACTGCAAGAACAGTGAACGTATTTTAATTTAGCAGTACTAATATTTCTGGACTGCAAGAACAGTGAACGTAGGTAAATATTGCAGTACTAATATTTCTGGACTGCAAGAAAAGTAAACGTAGGTAAATATTGCAGTACTAATATTTCTGGACTGCAAGAACAGTGAACGTATTTGAATTTAGCAGTACTAATATTTCTGGACTGCAAGAACAGTGAACGTATTTTAATTTAGCAGTACTAATATTTCTGGACTGCAAGAACAGTGAACGTATTTTAATTTAGCAGTACTAATATTTCTGGACTGCAAGAACAGTGAACGTAGGTAAATATTGCAGTACTAATATTTCTGGACTGCAAGAACAGTGAACGTAGGTAAATGTTGCAGTACTAATATTTCTGGACTGCAAGAACAGTAAACGTATTTTAATTTAGCAGTACTGATATTTCTGGACTGCAAGAACGGTGAACGTATTTTAATTTAGCAGTACTAATATTTCTGGACTGCAAGAACAGTGAACGTATTTTAATTTAGTAGTACTAATATTTCTGGACTGCAAGAACAGTGAATGTAGGTAAATATTGCAGTACTAATATTTCTGGACTGCAAGAACAGTGAACGTAGGTATTGCAGTACTAATATTTCTGGACTGCAAGAATATATTGCACTAGAATTTTTTTTATACTTTTTAAATTATTTTTTTATATTTTTTTTAAATTATTTTTGTATAATTTTTTTTTTTTTTATTTTAATTTTTTTATGATTTTTTAATAATTATAAAATTACTATGGACTTAGCAGAACAAAGCACAGGACAAAAGCACCACTGGACTCAGCAGGACAGAGCACTGGCCAAAGCACCACTGGACTCAGCAGGACAGAGCACAGGACAAAAGCACCACTGGTCTCAGCAGGACAAAGCACTGGCCAAAGCACCACTGGACTCAGGAGCACAGACCACAGTACAAAAGCATAAAGCACCACTGGACTGATCACACAGGAGCACCACTACCCTACAACCTCCCTCTTCCCTGATCTCTGCCCAAATAAAGATGGCGGCCGCAAGCGGGGAATTTATGACATCCGAGTCTCGCGAGATCCGACGCGAGACTTGGATGTCATAGCCTCGTTTTGGATTGAGGAAATACCTGAACAGTGCTTGGATTACCGAAATCCGAGCCTGCTCATCTTTAATCTTAGCTAAAAGTTTTCAACACACATGACTGGTCAAATTGTGTTAACAACCTCCATCCCACATATTGTGGACTCTGGAGGATCATAGGCCTGAAGGAATCTTTGAGGATGACTCAGGCCCGGCGCTTCAATTTCCCGATGCCCCTCCCCTTCCAGCATGCACTGCTCCGCTGGCAAACAATGGCGTATAATTTCTCCTCTCCCCTCCTGTCGGATGTGACGTAATCATCACGTCCCTCCAGAGAGGACCAGCTGTCTAAAGAAAAGTTTAAGGTAAGTGTTCCTGGTGTACAGGAGAGAGAAGGAAGCGGTAAGCTGCAGGGGAGGGGGACACTGAGCTGGAGGGGGACACTGTGATACAGGGGGGGGGGGTGGCAGTGGGCTAGAGGGAGACACAGATACGGGGGGGGGCAGTGAGCTGGAGGGAGACACTGAGCTGGAGGGAGACACTGTGATACGAGGGGGCAGTGAGCTGGAGGGAGACACTGAGCTGAAGGGGGACACTGTGATTCAGGGGGGGGGGCAGTGGGCTAGAGGGGGACACTGTAATACAGGGGGGACAGTGAGCTAGAGGGGGACACTGTGATACAGGTGGGGTAGTGAGCTGGAGGGGGACACTGTGATACAGGTGGGGCAGTGAGCTGAATGAGGACACTGTGATACAGGGGGAGAGGAGTGAGCAGAAGGGGAACACTGTGATACGGGGGGCAGTGAGCTGGAGGGAGACACTGTGATACGGGGGGCAGTGAGCTGGAGGGGGACACTGTGATACAGGTGGGGCAGTGAGCTGGAGAGGGACACTGTGATACAGGGGTGGGAGTGAGCTGGAGGGGGACACTGTGATAAGGGGGGCAGTGAGCCGAATGAGGACACTGTGATACAGGGGGGGGGGGGAGGAGTGAGCAGAAGGGGAACACTGTGATACGGGGGGCAGTGAGCTGAAGGGAGACACTGAGCTGGAGGGAGACACTGTGATACGGGTGGGGCAGTGAGCTGGAGAGGGACACTGGTGTATAGGGCGGGGGCAGTGTGATGCAGGGGGCAGTGTGTGATGCAAGGGGGGGCAGTAGTGTGATGCTGTGGGGGGGCTGTAGTGTGATGCAGGGATATGTTAGGGCCATCTATTCGGATTACTTGTCATTTCCCTTTGGACCAATAAAGGAAAGAAGAGTGCTTTTAACAAGTGCATAATACATAGACTAATTGTGTCCTGTTTTTTGTTCTGAAATCTAACACCTGAATACCTCCCCTCTAGAGAATTCTGTGTCTGCAGCAGAGTGCAGACAGCGTTCTGCATCAAACATCACTGCATCTGGACCGCTGGAGGAGGTAAGGCTTTTTTTTTTTTTTATTATTGCAAAAGTCAAGTGTATCATGGTCTTGGAAGTGGGTACTTAATGTGTGCGGTGGGGGTGAAATTTTGCCTAGGGCGCCGAGAAACCTTGCACCGGAGTCTCTGACTTGACCTTGTTGTTTTGCTGCTGGGAGGTGGTTGAAGTGTTCATTACAAGGTTAAATGTATTGTTCATAGATTTCACCTTAAAATAGCATTGCCTGTGTATATTGTGTTGTCACTGGTTGAAAAGTCAATTCCACAGAAAGGGCAGATATAACTAATAAATTAACCACTTAAAGTAGGTCATAAAACTAGGATTCTGATACTGAAGGACAGGGTTGAAAAGCCTTCCTTATATAGTCATTAAACTTCATGGGGTCCCTAACTATCTGCAACGTGCAAATTACGCTACTATACTGGTATTGTTATTTATACAAGCCATATGATGTCATACTACTGTCATGGAATATACACTGTAGCACATAATAGAAAGAGGTTTCTGTGTACTCTGACAAGACCTCCATATCACGTGATTAGATGACATTCTCATTATAGACAATGAACTCCCAGTTACAGCTCTTAAGACACACCTCTCTTCCATCCGGACGTCGCCGACGCTCCTGTCCAATCCACAGGCAGAATGAGGCTCTTTAAAAAAATAAGTCCCGGCGATGGTGTGGCAGTCAGCTGTACATAAATCCATCCGCCCATGTAAACATAAGGAGTGGATCACACAGTTTGAAGGCAGTTGGTCGAAGTGGAATTAGATCTGTCACTTGTGACAAGCTGGGCCAATAGCAGTTCAGAGGTGGGATCGGGGACCATTGGCACAAGCAATTAGTGTGAAGGCCCAATTAGCCATATTTTGCGTATTATTGGCTACACGATTACGTCGTCAGGCTGACTGCATCCTTTTACACAACATACCAACGTAAACTTTATGCAGTAATAAGATGTCATAGTTACAGTATACGAACATATAAAGTGAATTATAAATGTTCTTTAAAAAACCGTTGAAAAAAAAGCCATCCACGTGTTATAAGAGCGAAATATTTAATTTGCTGACATAAGCATTGTAAAAATAAAACCCGCATTGAACTTAACAACTTACCTTACAATCTACGTGTTGATAACAGTGGCAATTATACTCCTAAAGTAAAGGTAATAAAACAAATACCTGATCCGTTAATAAAGTGTATGTTTATGTCTGACTTAAATGACGAGATGAAAGGTGACTGTTGAGAGAATTTCGGCGTATTTAATTGTGGATAAACAAACATTTGTGTGCCCCACAGAGCCGGTTCTGTCGGAACATTTCTTAATGATAGAGACCTCTGTTGATGTGAACCGAATACACACTGGAACTATTTTTTTCTGCCACCCCCCCTATTCCGCGGA
>NC_134403.1:239370477-239378160 GCF_038048845.1 Mixophyes fleayi
CCAAAGGCGTCAAGATGTGATGGGTTTCCACTGCTTGCAGACTGGTGCGTGTGGCTAGACGTTTAACTGTCCCTCAAATGCCATCACATGGACTCTTACTATGAGCTGTGGAAAAAAAATGTCATTCTGCTTGGATGTTTAAGTCATCCTTATTGAAGCATAAGTCAAAAAAGTTTTTGTAGTTCTTGTATTGTGCCCTGTATTGTTCATTGTTCTTGTATGTAAACATACTACAATTTTGACAATAGTAAGTGTTTCATAACTACCATAATGAAGGCATGCACAGTTATGGCTACATGGTCACAGGTATCGCTAATAACGCACATGCTCACACAGTTTGAAGTGTCACAATCATCTTGCCTAAAATATACAACAAGCTGACAGTCACCATGTTCTTTGGTCCACTTCAGGGACATAACTTTTAAGCTTTTTCTGGCTCCTTTTTTGTGAGACAAGAAAGGATTACAGCATGTTTTCTGAAATTCTTCATATCTTAGCAGCAGAAGCTTTTCATGATGGTAGCAGACTGAGGTTTCAGAATCATTGGTTACTGCATTTGATACTTCAGTTCTCAGAATCAAAAATTATTTTTCTTCTGTAAAGTGGTCCCAGCTATGTAATCCAATGGTTTTTGAGTAGACATTAATATGGCAGTCCGTATTTAAAAGACTACCAAATGTGCACTTTTCATGAGCTGCTGCCATGATTGACTGTCTTTCTGTGTCTCCCTATCTCTGGAATGTTTCGGTTTTGGTCTCTCTAAAGGGAATCCCCTTCTCATCAGTTTCTGTTTTTCATTTCCTGTATGGGAGTTTTATCCCATTGCCTCAGTTTAGTTCACTTTTTTTTGGTATGGTTTTTAACAATGTGTAAATTATATATGCTGTACAGCAGTAATCGACTCCACTATGAAACAGAGTACCAGGCTGTTTTTTTTTGTTTTTTTGGTAGAAATTTATACCTTTTTTTTTTAAACACCCCCCCCCCAAAAAATGGGATCCCTAATGCCAATTGAATGTAGTGTTTTTAATTCTATTAGAAAAACGTGCGTTTTTGCGGTAACGCAAAACATGAGACAAAGTAATTTGGTTTGGATTTTTGGATTCAGGAGGAAGAGTAACCTTAGGGGTCCAAATTTTGTGTTTTATTCCTTAATAAACACCCGTGATACTTCAAATAAACTGGATAAAGAAGCCGCGATTAGTAAATTATTTAAATATTGATTTTTCAATTTTATTAATCAACTAATTGTCAGAGTCGAGATATTTGGCAGGAATAGTTGTTTTGACATCCTCTCAACTAAAATTTTTGGGGTAGAAATCTGAGATGGGTGGTGGACAACCCTGGTTGAACTGACATGGAATGACCCAATTGAAGTATTGGGAGTAATTTCAGCAAGTATAATTAAATTGGGTAAATTTTTGAGTGGTTACATTTTAGCACTCAAAAAATATTTATGAAGAAGCTCCTATACCATGCCAGTAGTTTGATATTTATTGTGTTGTTGTTTTTTTTTTTTTTTTCTTGCTCACACACCCTACCTTTAACGTTGGTTAATAAAATCCTTTGCCGGTTCAGCTTTACAGGACTGTTATAGCCCAGGAAAAAACACTCCATATAGCCACCCCATGGCTTGGTTAGGGGCAATGAAGCTTTAATACTAGATTTTAAGTTAAATAACTAAAACTGACTATTACCCTGTCTGTTACTAGGTAAATGGGAGTATAGGGTACTCGCTAAAAGTATTGTCTTCTTTGTTTTTTTAGAACCAGGTAAACTCAAAAAAACAACAACCTTCACCCCCCCCCCCCCCCAGATCTGTGCTAAAATTGTTACAATGTCATTAAGATTTAAATGGCCGATGGGCATATGTCTGCCATATGTCTGCGTGTGTGTATAAATGTGTGGATATAGATCGATATAAATATATTTCTATATATATCTCTAAAAATGCATGGCCAACACATTACTGATTCAACCAATCATATTACATTGTATAAATCAATGTAGTTTAAGTGCAAAGTAACATGATCATGACCATGATCTATATGAAATAGTTGATAATTAATGTAATGGAAGGTTTTTTTTTTTTTTCCTTTTTTAAATAACATTCGAATATAGTTCAAAATAAACCATTTTACAAACGGTTACAAAAACAAATTATGGCGTTTGATCCCCTTGCATAAATATATTGAGTATTACGGTATCTGGTCCTTCTCTGCACCACTAGTTTACATTTTCTATTTTTTTAAGTGGATTTTAAAGCTGACCTGCCACCTAAACACTAATGCATTTTAAACACATATCTGAACATACAACTTCTAATGAAACATTTGTTGTGTGTGGATTATATATTTACCTTTCTCCTTCAGGCTAAAGCCAACTAATTCCAGGATGAAGTTAACCATCTTCCCGGCAGCTATCGCTGTTAATGAGTGTCAACCACCCACATACCTCCCATCTGTCCTGAATGCTGGGAGATATGTTCAACACACCACCACTCTGAGCAGTAGGGCAGCAGTTAATGGAGGCCTTGTGCACTTGCCATGGGTGTGTGGCATGTTGACTGAGGCCAAGCGATTCAAAATTGTCAGGAACACCTACGGGGCATGTTGTCTTTCCTTCCTTTTTGGAGATGTGACTGTCTCAATTCCTTGAAACTTCAGAGTTTTCAGGTTTGCACCCATAGACTTAAGAGCAACATACTCACTGTGTTGCTGCCACATAGCTACCAGCTTTCAGTAGAATGACTCTTAAATCAAATTAGAGGAATGTCTGCAAACACAAACAGCTAATTTAAGTAACGCATAAGGCATTTATGACTGCATGGGAGGGGAACAGTTTTATATCTGATTTTTCTCAACAATGGTACAAGGTACAAAATAAATTTGTCTCCTCCAAATTGCAGGCCCACAATGTTCATGTGCATGGCAGTACGACTATATATACGGTAGCGCCTTAATTTTATTTTATTTTTGTTCAGACACTTTCTCTCGCACCTATATACTGTCGGTACGTATATTCAACTGATGGCAGCTGTTCAGCTATTGTTAATGGTAACAATTAAGAGTACCTCTCGAGATGTGCCATTCCCTACATCTCCCTTTACACTCCTCCAATAACATGGTCACATGGCACTGCTAAGTTTCATCTTTTTATTGATTTGGCTTTTGGACTATGACATTTTGTTCCCACCCCCAGACATTGCTTGTAAATGTGCATGGTAATGGGGGCCTCTTATTTAATATTGATATATATAGTTGCCAATCTGATCGTTTTAAATCAAGATGTTCAATTAGCTGGGTTTTTTTTGTGGTCAATGCACTTAAAATTAAATTCCTGCTGTCGCTAATTTTTGGGATGCCTTTCTTTTGCTCTCAGTGGATGCACATTTTCTTTGGCGCTCAAACTTGGCTGACTGGCTCCAGAATTCCACATAATTTTGTCCACACTAGTTATCTGCATCCACTGAAGGTATTCTAATCGCATTTATTGGTTTGTTTAGAACGCAACTGCCACTAATGCATCTGTTTGCGTCCTTTGCATTGGGATTCTACAAATTGGCCATGTGCAAGCATTTTATAGATATATGCTTTACTTTTTTATATCCTTTAAAAAGTTTATAATGTCACTACTGTGTGGAATTTCAGTTGTGTAGCTGCCATAGAACAACTTTTGATAGTAGAATCTAACACTTAAGAGGCCACTTTGTGTTCTGTATTAACCTTGCAGCAATGTGTCTGTGCACATTGCCAGCAATTATGGTAATGAAAAATTCTGTCATTTTTGCTCTAACCCCTGTGAGGTGCACGCAAAAATGAGCGAAGATCATTACCTATATCCTCACTTAGTAGCATAGCTACGGAGTTACTACTAAACCTTGCGGCTATTTAAATCTGCCCCAAAAACTGTTTTGTAGAAATTTTGCATGATCAGTGTCTTGATCATTAACTGTAGAGTAAAATATGTTTGAAATTAGCATATAGCTTTTTTAAAAAAAAAGGCAAACCTGAAACCTACATCATAAACCTTTCCCACGAAAAAATACACTACTTGTGGTCAAAGAAGCCAAATTCAGCTTTGAGTGACGACTACTACTAGATTTCTACAGGTTTATCACATCGAAGAATGTCAATCATTCATTGTTTTCTCTCCCAAAATGGTGTGTTATACCTAATCTTTCAGAAAAGTGTTGACTTGAAAAACATTGAACATTTATAATTGTAGCTAGCAAGTGTCCTGAGAAGTCTATGTAAACGATTTCATTATTGTACATATAGGGCGAAATTCAGTTGCAGGCTATGTGATTTCTCATATCTCAATCGCGAGGTGTCTCACGGACGTTTCAGAGACACCTCATGGCTAATTGAATCTCTCCCATACGGGCATATTCAGTTAGGATTTGCACCCGCGATTACACTTGGCTGCGCGTGTAAAGTGTTATTACGGTACCGCAACATTGGATTTCAGGGGTGCGAACGGAAATCCGCAATGTTGCGGTACCGGGACCCATGCACCTGAGCATAATCACTTGCATAAATCCTAATTGAATATGCCCCTAAGTGTCTTTTATGCAATGCATACTAGAATGAGCTGTGCTGTAGCTAATAATGTATTCAATGTAGTCATAGGACAGTACTTCACAACCAATGTGTCAAAATACCAGACTGATCGGGGGGTATTCAATTGTTCCTCCGGGCGCCGCCGGAACGAGCGCGTTAAAACTATTACCGTTTATACGGTAAACTTGCGCGTAAAAAACGTTAATACGGTAGTTTACTCGCTGAATTTCATCTCGCAGCTCAGGGAGCTGCGAGATGAAATTCAGCAAGTAATTACCATATAAACGGTAATAGTTTTAACGCGCTCGTTCCGGCGGCGCCCGGAGGAACAATTGAATACCCCCCATTGAGTCAGAAGAACCTTAATAATAGGGAGGACTCTTAGGGCATATTCAATTGTTTGCTTTCCGCGCCGCGGAAAAACTATACGGTAATAGTTAGCTGGATTTCAGCTCGCGGCTCAGAGAGCTGCAAGCTGAAATCCAGCGAGAAAATTACCGTATGAACTACTTTAACGAGCACTATTACCGTAGTAATGGTAATAGTGCGACGAGAGCGAGATTTTCGCCGTTTCTGCCGACAATTGAATATGCCCCTTAAGTTGAAGATGGGTATAATATGAGCTATTTTTTTTTTACTTGTAAAGTAAACAAATCTGTCCATTCTTTAGAATTTGAACAAACACCTTTTAATCTCAATGCTGGGGTTAAATATTAAATCTTTATACATTTACCTAAAGAGACTCATCATTTTTTTTATTTCTTTTAAGACAACTCCTATAAAATCAGAAATTAGAATTAAAAAACAAAACAAAAAACAAAACTGAATTTAAAATATTTACTTAGTTGTAGGAAAACTTAGAAATCTACTTGGCTAAACATTCATAATTCATTGCCCTTTTTATGTTGATGTAGGGCTGGCAGCCCCCATTTGCTTGTGATGTGGACAAACTGCACTTCACCCCACGGATCCAAAGACTTAATGAACTTGAGGTATTGTTTTATTTATACATTCGATAACTATAAATGAATGTCATATTTCAAATGTGTGTGCTAAATAATAAATTGTAGAAACTCTCATGTCTCACTTACTCAAAATGTCACAATTTTGTCTATTTACAGAATGGCACTATCAAATCATCTTGTGACTTAAGCTATATATGCTACTATTAAAGACTTATTATCCTTATATAGGTTTTATACATGGAAATATGCCCTATATCTTGTTTCTACAGTTGTGTGTCAGTGTAAGATGGCATGAAATCTCTTCAAGGAACTGGGTACATGTTTGCTTAAATTGAAATTAAGCCTCGAGGAAAGTGACCTGTATTGTCTTGTTTGTCTTTGATTGTTAGAAAAAGCTCCCTTTAACTGGAAAGTTTAATACACCCATATTATTATAAATGTTTGTCTCGCATGTCAAGTCACTGAATTGAATCAATGAACAAGCTGCATTTCAAGCAGACATCTATACTGTCAGTTTTTTTTAATAAATCCTCTACCATTCAATTTAAAAAAAAAAAAAAAAAAGTTAAAAGCAGTTTGTCTATATAATGTTGTTTGTGCTCAACATACATTGTACATTATCACACATTTTGAGAGATAATGGCACATTCTTGATAGCAAAGACTGAGACTACAAAACTGATTTGCTTGTATAAAGCATCCATTTGTAAAGTCTATATAGGACTACAGTGTGGCTCAATTTAACGAGGACTGTTCTGGTGTCTGTTACCTGAAAGCTGTAAGTCAGAATTTTCCAAGTGTTCAGAATCCGGAATTTCTGAATCATCAGTTTTTATAGAAATATTGTTCTTTAGGTGTTTTTATTGGATATAGCATCCAAAAGGAATAAAGAAGTTAAAATTATAGACAAGTTCATGTTGGAGGAATTTCTTAGTTTTCAATTAAAAAAATAAATAAAACTTTTGGGTGCAAAATTGCGACAGGGAAAGTTATAAATTGAAATTCATTTTAAAATGAGTATAGTTGTTCTCCAAATTAAATGGAGCTGCATTTCAAAAACGCAGGAACATGGTGAAGAAAGCTGAATTTTAAATTAATTACCAGTTTGTATTTACCTAACCCATATAAGCCTGACGTGATGGGTTAGGGGGTGCTTCAAGCATATTAGGCTAGTGTGGCCTGAACCCTTAATCAGGCTCTTACAATGCAGGTGAAATTGTTCGTGTTAACCTGAAAACTACAGCTCTCCTGTTAAAGCGTCACCTTCCCACTTCATTACAGATTGTTTTAAGCTCCACCCACAGTTTAGGACAATGATTCTAATGGGATCTGATGAAAATCAAGTCAGTGGCATCATCAGCCATGCCCATGTGTTTGAATCTACCAATCCACATTGCATTTGTGCAAAGCAAATATGCCTAGCACTCAGCCACTGTCTCCTTGTTTAGATAGAGAAGCGCGTTCAATCTGGCAACCTGTTGCAGTTGCTCATGGTGCTCATTTTTTAGCTTAAACACACCAGTTGACTCATTTATACTATTTAACCCATTAATACAGCATTGCAGATATATTAATGTAATATACAGTGCCTTTATTTGCTCTTTAAGTGAACTGTTCCTCCAAATATATTGTGGGGAAAAAGGAAAGGAACTACAAATTAAAAAATGTGTATATAAATAATATTCCCCTGCTCCTCCCTTAGCTATTACATTTACAGAGCTCTTGTTTTAATAGTGCCCCTAAGTCAGGGGCGGATCCAGAAGTTAATTGTACCGGGGCAATTTAGGAGGGGTGATTTAGCCCCGCCCCCTTTTTGACACCTAAGGCTGCTGACGGCTGCACACTATGTGCAGATCCGTTCAGCAGAGAGAGTTAGGGAGAGAGTCCTGCCCGGCTGCTCTGATTGTGTCAATCTCCCTAACTCTCCCTAACTCTCTCTGCTGAACAGATCTGCACATAGTGTGCAGCCGCCGGCAGCAAGCCCCTGCTAGGGGGGGGCGATCGCCACTAAATCTCCATATGAACCATATGAACTGATGTTATAATCTATTTCCAAACTGTAACAAATTACTGGTCGGCAAACAAAGGGGGAACGACATAAAAAAAGTGACTGCAGGCATTTATTGTGATCTTGACTTAATTAATTTTCTAACTGAA